>NC_080572.1:248921889-249222722 GCF_030247185.1 Malaya genurostris | reverse complement strand
GGTATCAGTGGGCGTGAAAAGCAAAACAGTAAAACCGCACGCAATACTGTGAATTTATAGCACGAGGCGATATCGTGCAAGTGAAAGTGTCACGCTCGTGGTTCCACTGTGAACTTTTTGGGATGGGAAGAAATAATTTGATTTACGTTCGTTTGGTACGTTTGTTGACCTACTTCAAGAAAAAAGAATCGGGTAACAGAAAATTGACAGCGTTCAATCTACAGTCTGGGCTGAATATTGTGAATCTTGTTATGAGCTTTTTAAGATATTTGGGGTTAGAGCGAATGCTTTTTTGAATTATACCAAAAAATGTGTAATGTAATTTACAAACATAAGAAGACTTATTGACTTTCATTGCGCACGTAAAGCGAAATTTAAGAATCGTATGAAAACATAGAATTTTTCCTAGCTGAAGTGATAGTTAAATGAAATAATGCAAAAAATTCAAAAAATATATTTAAAAAATCTCATAATGCAACTATAAATAACCTCTAGCTGGGAGAAGAGATGTGTCTGAAGAAATTGGCGTCAAATCCAAATAATTGTTGAATCAATAACATTATTTCCCATTCTTTATCCGGTCGGTGTCTCCAACATTCGTTATGATCAATCTATTCGATCACTTCCATCATCTGTGAGTTCAGGGCACGCGTGTACCTGTTTTGAGCTTGCAAAAATTGAAACTGCCAGGAGCACACATTTGCTGTTGAGTTAACAACGATGAATGGAAGTTTCCATCCAGTGTTGTTTCGTATTCCAATTATGCCGCTGATTATAGGGTGGATGTATCAGTCTTTTCGGTTTAGTTTAGAATTTCGAAAGATATTGAATTCCTTTTTCATAAAAATTTTGATACCTAATTTAAGTAAAGCTTGACGTCTGTTTAGCAGTTCAAGTTGAAATGACGAATTAGTTTAATTAATCAATACTATTTAACAAATTTTTAATCACTGAAAATTTTAATTCACTGATGGTTCAGTTCACCCGCATACATTCTGGTGTGATTGATTCTAAGCATTAAATAAAACGGATCGATTAAATACGTTTCGATTTCGAATCATACTTATATTTAACAAGACATTGGTTTTAAATGAAGAGCTTAGAAGCAGCAATTGCAAAAAATGCAGTTATTGGCTCGAGTTCCATTTTGTTTAAATTTGCATCCATATAAAGTTCAGGAGATGCATTGGATAGAATGATATCTGTGAATAAAATTCTCTGATTATACCTGGTTTTCTAGATTGATTGAAAATAATTCCAAAGATCTGATTCTAAGAAAAACAAACTGAAAGGATCAGCCATATTAGATTGCTCGAGCTCTTGATTTGGAACAATATTACCAAAAATTTGAATGACTGATCATTTCTATAAGTCAGTTCAATCAGTCGTCATAATACTCAATTATCGATAAATGTATACTTATGTAATTTGGTTTATTAAAGTAAAGTTCGTCCATAACTGTATATCGATTCGTACGAGCGTCACAACGAAAATCTTTCAGTTTTTGTGTAAAATTTCGAAAAACACTAGACACGCGGATCAAGAAAATACACTGTTGGTCATTATTTGTATTTGTTTTGTATACGACGAACTAAGCAGCCAAAATTTATGCATTCAGCAGCCAAAATTTATGCATTTATATTTATATATAGTGCTTGCAATCCCGTGCACTTAGATTTGGGTATTTAACCGTGTTCCTTCAATAAAAATTTGAAATTAATCTTGAGCATTCACGAGCTATTTTTAATTCTTCCAATTCCCAAGCTTATCAAACACAGTTCGACAAAATCTTGGGATTTCACATCTTATAAGATGCACACAAATGGAGCGTTGTATTTCATACAAATTTATATTCAAAAACATGAAAAATTGTGTTATTTGAAAATTAACATGTCTTGAATTCGAATGAAATAAAAAACAAAAGATCGATAGCAGCAGCGTGACTTGAGCCGAGAAACACCAGATCACAAGCACTTCGGTTACTCGACTGGACCGCTGAGCTCATACCTGTTCATTGAATCATTGATAAATATAAATCCATACAGCGGCACTTGGTAGCCGGGTGCAAATTACACTCGGAGCATGTAAAATTCTGTGCGAATGGAACATTGCGTCATTTTAAAAATTTAGTAGCTGTGAATTGTATCGTTTGTAGAATTCTGTCACCCGTAAAATCCATTATTTTTTTCTGTGAAGGCACACAGTTCCAAAAACATAACATATAAGATGCACTTAAATGGAGCGTTGTGTTTCACACAAATTTATATGCAAGAACATGTAAAATTGTGTGATTTAAAAATTACACGACTTGAAAACGAATGGAATAAAAACCAAACGTCAACAGCAACTGCGCGACTTGAACAAAGAACCATCAGATCACTAAGCACTCCAGTCAATCGACTGAGCCACAGAAGCACATAGCTGCTTAATGAATAATTGATACATATAAACGCAAACAGCGTCACTTCGTAGCCAACACACCTAGAAAATATCGTGTAAATTTACCTCTTCTAAGACCGATATATATGAGCGTCAAAAATGACTCATTTTTACAGTAGATCTAACACATATTTAATGCATTCTGACATATCTTTAAGTGTTAAGGCATGTAAATTTACTCGTCTGCTTTGAAAGTAGTGTATGTTCGACACATACGTAAATCATTCTTGTAAAATTCAGCGAGTTTTCGAATTACGTTCTTATGATTTGAGTCATATGCGGATTTACGTAACCGGTAAATTTCACTATTTTTTTATTGTGAAGTGCAAATTACACTAGGAGCCAGTAAATTTCTGCACGAATGGAATATTGCGTTATTTGACAAGTTAAGTTATTATGAATCGTATCGTTTGTAGGATTTTGTCACCTGTAAAACTCACCATTTTTTTCTGTGAAACAAACGAATGTTTCGCGTGAGTGAAGCATTAGCAATAAATTCGCTGATATTGATATTGATATTTAGCTGGCAAAATAAGACACTGTTCGTTATTGTTAAAAATTCATCCAAATGTACAAGAAAATAAGTGGTTTTATCCATTCAAATCGATGCGTAGAACTATTTCCAAACAGTTGGTGAAATAATATTACAAATCGAAATAAAATTGACTGAGCTATAAATGTTCGAAGCCTGACCATTTTTCTGTACGTTTACTTCCTTGAGTTTCTAATCTGCACAACAATTCATTAATTCTCTGTTCAATTACAATCTGTTCAACGAAATCATGTTTTCTCCCAACATTATCGTTTCTGTTTTGGTATCCCGCAACGAAAGTTTGTATGCCCTCGGCATCTTAGAGCTAAGGTTGTGTACCTTAGTAAATATATTGTTAAATAAAAAAAAATCAATGTCGAATGGTGGCCAATGCCTGCAATGCCATAAATTTTATCTGTGTAGTTTTACTCGCTTTTTCGATTTACCCATAACTAGTTTCTATGATTTTGTAAAATCCGAAGAAATTGTTCAGTTAATCAAATTTCTGCAATGATCTATGATTTGATAAAAAAGCTTTGGTGGAACGGCTTTTGGTGGAATGAGCTTGACTTTCCTCCTACACTTTTTATCGTTTGCGTTACAATTCTCTTATCTCAGCTTTTCGCTTGAGGTTTGATACCGATTGTAAATAGACAAGGTCTGTGCCTTTCTTATGGCAATCTTAGTGAAGGAGAGTAAAGACATTTCTTGGACCCATTAGACATTTCGGAACAACGCTCGACGGTTACGTTCCTATGCTATTGACAATATATTAGTTTTATTACTAGAGATTTAGGCCTGCTGTGATGATTGGAGTCGTATTTTTTTTTCAAAAGTAATGCATAGTTTTTGCGTAAAAAGAATATATCTTTGTTTTTCAGGTAGAATAAAATTCCCTGCAATTTATTGATTTTTCAGGGTTTTTTTTAATCATCGAGACTCTGATCATAGCAGATTGGATCAGAATGATTCTGACTGTGCTTGAGTAGTTTTTTATTCGATCATAACTCGAACAGTTAGGGACAGGCGACGCGGAATTAGTCGCAAGTGAAGGTAGTGGATATGTCCTATGTACAAATTACGAACTATCTACTATGGATGTTGTTTGCATTTGTAATATTTGACTTAAGTAAATATTTTTCACATTCCGTTTCTAACATTCAATTATTTCATTGAATATTTTGATATATGTATTCTGGTTATATAATGATTCCTCTAAAACTTTTCTATAAAAGCCGCCAGGTCACGCTAGCAGTTCAACATAAACTGCTACGCACTGAAGAGTCAAAGACAAAAAATAAAATCAATTACTTCTATAAATTTAAGTTAAAGCCGGGTAGAAATAAACGATATAAATAAATAAATATAAAGTTAGTTCCGGCAGTTGGCATTTGTGCTACAGGCAAAAACTGCCATTTATATAGAATTGTATAACCTATTTACGGAGTAATTAAGATGTAATACAGCTCAAATATTGATCCGAAACAGCACGTATAAAAAGGATATAAAAATGTTGTGCATTGGCTTATGCAGATTCATCTACGACTTTCGTTAGGTGGAAACAAAACGTTCGTGCATGAGCTTTTATATTTTGGGATCGTGAGTCAGTGACCCGCTTTAAAGCATTACAAAAAAAAACTTAAATTGAGCGCATTAAGCCCATTTTTAGTCACTTTCTGGTGTAGAGATTATATCTTTTAAACGATGTGAATTGATAAAATTCCGATTTACGTAATAAAATTCTACGCAACTGATACTGTAGCAGTCTGATTAAAGGGTTTACTCTGAAATAAACCTGACTAATCAACCTAATACAATCCGAATACGTGAAACACAAAAATGCTGGAATAGTAGACATGCGAGAAGCGCATGTTCTGACATGGGTGCAAGAAACCAGTAAATCCAATTGACCCATAGTAAGATAATGATATTATCTGCAAGCAGCATACATCTGCTATTTCAGTCATAGGATTGGGTTAGTTAAGTGACGAAAGAAAGCTATAGTTGGCGACGGTACCAATTAGTGAAAATTGATTAAATTACCCTTGGTAATTATATTGTTATAGACTGTTTTTGATATTGTGATACTAGAACGTGTTTGGTTGAAATGAATATTTTTCAATATAGAAATATAGAAATGAATGATTAGCCAACGTGTAATGACATTGTAATATTTTTGTTATATACAAACGACTATTTCTTTATATTTCTTGAGTTTCTATTCGAATGAAAACAAAGATTAAATTTCCGCTGGTTTCAGAATGTCCATAAAAATAACTAAACTATATGACTAACCCAGTGAAATGATCACTGTGTTCAGTTCAAAATAAGAGAAATAAATATAAAATATCGTTTTTATATAGGCGAAAGTAAAATTCTAATTCTGAACTATTTATTTCCATCTGCATGCACGATCAATTAATATTTTCCTGCTGGTAGTTATCGCTTTCACATGCCACAATTCGCAGTATATGCGTGATCTCACTACTCAATTGATATTTGACAGTTTTAACCTAATTTATTCCAACGACTTGCTAAAACTGCTCTAGCGTGCAGAACAACCAAATTACACGACAGACCAATTTCAATTATTTCGTAATAAAGCCTATCAAGATACCGAACCCTCTAATTTGCTGCTCGTGGATGCGATATCTCATCTAAACCAGAAAATATCTGGTGCAAATCATCCACCAGTCGTACGCTAACTGTCATCATCACTATTGCCGAAAATTGCATGTCAAAAACTTGGCCGTTCACGATGGTAGCGGTTGTTGATTGCATTGATCAAGCGCTCGCTACACGCTCGTACAACAAGGGGACAAACTCTGAATGGCAAAGTAATAATTCTAATAAAATTTCCAGATAGGGTAGAGTGAGAAAAAAACTCGTTCGGCATACCTGATGCCCTTGATTACCCTTGGCAGTGGCAAACGGATTGGAACGTCCTCAACTCAGTGCTGTGTTATGTATCGCAGTTCAACAGTTACATGTCAATGTCAGTGAAAAATTCGGCTTGCGAGAATTTTATCAAATTTAACTTATCGCTTAAAGGTTCATGCTTTCAGAACAGCTGAATTAAGGAAGAGCTTTCAAATAATATTTTTTTAATGAATTCATTCATAAAAGTATAATTACGCGAAATACGAAAATACACTGATGTCGTATATTGCGCGTAATCGAATTTTTTTTGGCATACACTAAGGACAATGGAATTCACATTGACATTGAATTTTGAACAAAAGAGAAATGTAGATCAATATTACTATTTTAAAAATTGTCACGTTCACGGAAAATGTAAATCACCCTTTCTGAACAAACAAAGTTGAGTCTCGCATCAATGAACATGTAAATATCTTAGCACGCCCGTTTTCCTGTGGAATGAAGCGTTGTGTATATAACTTTGTCAGAAGCTACTTGAAATAAGTCGCAAAACATGGCGTCGTATTACATCCGTTACGTAAACAAAATGCAAGATTCACGATCTGCCATGTAGGAATGTATTATAACTGGAATAGTTCGGTTTATTGTGTTGTTCTTACAGCACTACCTACAATAATTTTATCAAATTAATTATATATCATAATTATCATTCAGGTTTCAGCAAATAAGCCTAACTTGCTGGTAAACTATGACGAATAGAGTATAAATTTTCACACCGAAAGTGCTATTTTTCCTTTTATCGTTATGAACTAGCATTTACAGTCAGCTCTGCGTTCGTGGGAATTCCACTTTAAGGATCAAATGTAAACCAAGTTGTGTTGGTAATTTGTGTAGTACGCACATTGTATTTGGTACGTATGTCATAGATCTATGGATTTATATATGCAGTGCGACCAGTTTATCAAAGTGGTTTGAACGATTGAGTTTGAAACTATCTTTTATAGCAACAATTTATTCATTAATGAATGTTAAGCCTGACTTTGTGGATGAAATATCAATTTTGATAAATTTTTACTAATGTTTGATGGAAAATTGCTCACATTTTATGAATGTAGATTTCAATTCCCTAATAAAAAAGTTGGCTACACTGCTTCAATGCATTTGTATAAGATCGCGCCACACAAAATAAACAAAACTAAATATTCTCTGTTAAAAAAGTAGTTTTCCGGAAAAATAAGTAGTTATACGCCAACCTTCCATATCCATTGCTTTTCGCGTGTTAAATTGAAGGTTCCTATTCTGCGAGATTACTAATAGAAGGTACGTAAATCTTTATTTCGCAATAATTTCTGCAAGGGAAAATCCGTATAGGAATGTGTTCGTTGCTAATCAAATGTGTTAGTGGTAGTAAATTGAAACTGAAATAATATTTCTCGAGCAGTTTTCAGAAAAACGGAAGAGTTTTACACTCAAATTTTCGCTTTTCTGGAACTTCAATTCTAAGCAGAATGAACTGATTTGTTTTTTTTGCGACCATATGGAAGATTTATTGATTAGAATCAGGAAAATAAGTGCAAGATTGTTTTTACGCACCCATTGTTGACATTACTCATACGCTCTTTAAAGTGAACGTTGACAGTTGGTTTATTGACAGTTTTTTAAAAAAAAACGCGAGATATGCTCATACTTTTAAAGCAGCTGATTTAGGCAAGAGCTTTCAAGCGTGTGCCTAATAATGTTTTAAACTACTTCTTCAACTTCACTTCGTTTTTTAACTCCTTAGAGGTACTGCGAGGTTTTGTCTTCTTCATGGACCTAAAATTTCCGATTGGACCAGGATAAACTCTTGAGGTACGTAAACTACAGGTTGGACGTCTGGCTTCTAAGACATTAAGGATATTATTATTGTTTCTGGAGTCGATTATTATTGTCAATTTGCTCATTGATTAATTTCAGGAGTCGATTATTCATGTCAATTTGCTCATTGATTAATTTCAAATGTAACAAAGATCTGATCAGTTGCAACTCATCAACAGATCGCTGTCCTGAAAAAGAATTTGTCAGCAAATCTGATCAGTGGGAAACCATCCAGACGGTCTCAGAAGTTGCAAATCTGGATTTAGCGAGATAGAACTTCTTCCTCGGCATCTATTTGCTGTTGGCGTCGATGTACAACTCGTCATCTACAACGAACCGTGAACCACTGCCGCAATCAGTTTCTAAGACTCAATACAAGTTAAATACAGTCAGGAATGTTTGAAAACTATGTACGTTTTCGTTTAAGAAAACTAAAACTGACCGAGGGAAGTCTCGTCAAATACTTTTCCCGAAACTGTGTTGGGTTCGCACTTAGCAACGGAAATGTGAGTTAACCCGATATATAAATCAGGTTTGAAACTTACTCGAATTTCACTTCAATGACATTGGAACATTGAAACTGAGTTCAAACAAATGGTTTGACAGCAGTCAGGATGAAAACTGTGTTAGGCTTAACATCAAGCTAAAACGACACATCATAATTTAAGCATGGTATTTTCTTTCTCTTTCTACCAGGAAATAACTCTAAGATATTTTGAAAAATTAACAGATTTAAAAATGTTGAATTTGTTTGAATTCTGTCCATTTACTGTGGTGAAAAAATAATCTTTTACTTTGCTTCAAATTTTAACACGAATTCTAGAACTATTCTTGTTTTCACAAAAACCCAATATTATCATCGACGAAATCGTGCGAAAGTTTGAAGAACACTCTGTTTCGATCCAACTATTGGTGTAATAATTACTCATAAGTAATAAAAACTCAGTTTATTGGCACTTCAACCAACAAAACTAAAAAAATAAAGGGTGATTTTTTTGCTGGTATGTTTTTGGAAACACTGTTTTTGACAGATAACGCGTGAATCGTGTCTTGTGTCATTGTAAAACTTGTGTCATTGTAAAACTTTTTAGTTTGGTATATTATTTAATCATGAATCGACTTACGAACGAATAACGTTGGTGAATGGACGCTGGCAAAGATGAAGGAAGATTCACTTTTTTATCGAAAAATTGTGTTTAACGACGAAGCTCATTTCTGGAAAAAATACGTCAAAAAGCAAAATTATCGCATCTGGAGTGAGGACCAGCTAAAAACATTGCAAGAGCTACTAATAGATCACAAAAAAGTCACTGTTTGGTGTGGATTATGGGCCGGTGGCATCATCGGGCCGTACTTCTTCAAAGGCGACAATGAGTCGAACGTTACTGTGAATGCCGAGCGCTACCGTGTGATGATTGATGATTTCATTCCCAGAATGGAAGAATTGGACATGCCTGACTTGTAGTTTCAACAAGACGGTACCACATCCCACACGCCACGCGAAACAATGACCAAATTGAAAGCCGCCTTCGGTGAACAGTTCATCTCACGTTTTGGGCCCGTTAATTGGCCGCCTAGATCGTGTGATTAATCGCCTTTGGACTATTTCTTGTGAAGCCATGTTAAGGCTCATGTCTACAAGGATAAACTAGCATTCGTGAAATACCGACCGATATGTTGGAGTGAGTGTGCCAAAATTGGACTTGGATTTAATCTAAAGCGTAGCCGTGTGCTTAAAATCGTCTTCAAACATTAAATTGTATAGATCTTTCTATCGATTCCAATAATGATTGAAAATCAAATCCTATACCTCTTAAAAAATCACTGTTTAGAATTTGAAAACCATTTTTGAAGATTTCGTGCGTATTTTTGGTAACAATATACCGATAGACACGACGGATAATTCTGTATAAAATGTTCGAAACGACGAATGTAACAATGAGAGATTATCTTTGTTTACTTTCTCTTTCGATTATTGCGAAATATTCCTGCTTTTTCGGTAATTTCTTCAGTGTAGATTGAAAGATGATAGCTTTAGTTATTATTATCGGTAAGTAATTGGAAAGAAGGATTGCTAAGAGTACCGTAATAATCTAAAGAGATAGTAAACAAAAAGAATCTCTCATTGTTACATTCGTCGTTTTGAAAATTTAATACAGAATTTTGCAGCATGACAATGCTCGCTCACATGTAGCACAGTCGGTAAAATATACTTAAAAACGCACAAATAGGAAATCCTCCCCCACCCGCTGTAAGTCCAGACATTGCTCCTTTCGATTACTAATTGTTTAAGCTTGGCCTGGTTGACCAGCACTCCTCTTATTATGATTACGTCAAAAAATAGATTGATTCGTGGATGGCGGCCAAACCGGTCGAATTTATGAAAAGGGTATTTGTGAGCTACCAGAAAGATGGGAACTACTGGTGGCGATGAACAATACTTTGAATATTGAATTTGAAACCCTATTTGTCAAATTTTAAAATTTCGATAAAAACACTATTTCAAACTTCCACAAAAAAACACCGCACGAGCAAATTCACATCTGTAAAAAATAAACGGAAGAGACTGTAAGTTTGTTATTATTATCACGTTTATCACGTAAACGTGATTCAAACAGTGCAAAACTTTTTATTAATTTTTGGTTGGCTTGATGTAAGGTCGCCATAATTAAGTTTAGTTTTTTGCAATGACTGAGTTAAAACATATATTGGAGAAGCTAAATGAATGAAAAATATTCAGAAAAGATGATTTTTTGGAAAAAGATACCCTCAGAGACAGGACTCGAACCTGCGTTTGAATGAATAAGAATGCAGGTTCGAGACCTGTTTCTCAGCGTATATTTTTCCAAAAAATCATATTTTCTGTTAAGTTTTTCATTTATTTGGCTTCTCCAATATATGTTTCCTCTCAGTCATTGAAAAAACTGAGTGTAAAACTTGTTGCGAGATGACAGTTCAATGCGTAGTGCGCTGATCTTCGTAATTTTGCCTTTCTCTTCAGCAAGGTTAAATAATTGCTGAAAACCCCGACTTTTGAACGGACTCCAGGATACATATCAGTAGTTTCAGCTGTCAAATTGTTGTCATTTCCGGTTATGTTATATTGGTATAAGTGGTGTAACTGACAAAACTTTTTTTTTATGTGGAACACATTTTTTTTCTATATAGGGGTGTAAATAAGAGCCTCAAGGAAAAATACTTCTGACGATCTTTGTAATATTGCCTTTCTCTTTAGCAAGGTTAAAGAATTGCTGAAAAACCCGACTTTTGATCGGACCCCAGGATACATATCAGTAGTTTCAGCTGTCAAATTGTTGTTATTTTCGGCTCCGGAGATATATTGATATAAGTGGTGTAACTGACAAAACGTTTGTTTGATGTGGAACACATCTTTATTTTCTATATAGAGGTGCAAATCAGAAACTCAAGGAAAAATACAAGTAGAAATGTGATCAGGTTTTAAACAATTACAGTTCAGTCTATTTTGTATCAATTATTAATATTATTTCATCATTTAAATATTTCTAAGTTTCGATTTGAATGTATCAAGCCACGTATTTTCAATTATATATGATTGAAATTTTGATTAGTAGCGAGCAGCGACGGTTTAGCGATATATCAAAGGGAAAGCATCGCTCTGATTGGCCAATCGATGCAAAAGCGAAGCTGTTGGAAGCCTGCGAATCTATAAATATAAACAAAATTATAGCTAACGTTTCAGTCCAACGCGTAGCATGCTAGAGGTAGGTTGTTGCTAGACAGCAAGACAAAAAGTGCCGAATTGAAGATTTGAAGCTTTAATTGGTATGCTCTGATCTTGAGTCATGCAAGATCGGATGAAATTCCATGTTATGTCGTTTTGCCTGAGAAATTGACAATTACCCCAGGGTAAATTTTGAGTGCATAAGATTTATTTCTAATTTATATAAGATAAAGTCGATTGATAATGAGAAAAAATTTATCGCTTCAACCGAAAGCGCAGAATGGTAGAGAAACTTATCGCTATAAAAATAAATGCTTGTATACAAAACTTGAACACAAGCTTGGCGAAGAGAATCTTAAATATCGAAATCCGTATCGCAAGTATGCACAAAGATATAATTGCATACATTTGGGATATTTGTGTAATTTCGTGGGCTATAAAACAAATACAAATCAAGACAAACGATGTTCGGTGTTGGTTCTTAATCAAGATCAATCTAAGTAGATTCTCGTGCAATTGCGGATTCAAAAGTGTGACGGTTGATTGAACTGTTTGATAGTAGATCATTTGAAATTTTGGTTGCCTTGTTCCACATCAATGGCTCGAACAACTCCATGGGGCTAAGTCGCATATAAAGTACGATTCAGACCATTCCGTTACCGTCACCAGAATGCCAGCATCCGACAAATTTAGTTTAAAAATGTCTTCACTGGAACGGCCACATTGACGCTTGGAGAACCGCACAGGCTTGACAGAACGTGTGAATCGCTTTTTAATTTTTTTTTCAATCCTTCTTATATAATCAACAGGAAAATTTTTTCAGGTGTATGCTTCTAAAAGCATCCTACAAAATTATTTCCGTTGTATTGGAAATTTATTTTACAAAAAAAAACTAAATTTTCTTAACTTCACAGTCACAGCACTGTGATCAGTCTATGATCATACTGTCATATGAATGGCACCTAACATTTCCAAGTTCTTAAAATATATGACGTCAACTATTCATTGTTGTCTTTTAAAAAGTACACAACAATATGATGGCCGTTTAGTTTAGTTGTTGACGTTGTTTGCATTCATTGGTGCAAGTAACAGTTTACATACTGATGCTTATCAATTCGCGGTTTACAAAATAATAGCAAGTAGGAGATAATGGATTGTGAAATGCCTATGTAGATGGATGTTATAACAGTGTCTTTAATACGATGGTGAGAAAATCATATATCACGTAAACTCGAAAAATAGCACGAGCATGTTCTGTGAATGCATCGGTATTCCAAATGGTTTGGTAGCAATTAGTACTATCAAATAGATATTTCGCAGCTTTCTTCTAAGCCGTCAATTGCAGTTACACTGTTATTCATTTTCTTGTGTTACTAAATTCCGCCATATTAGCAAACTCAATTAAAAATGGGTACTTGGGAAAAGATAAATTGGCGAATGTACGACAAATTTCATTGATGCTCCTTACTTGTATTTCAGAGAAGTGACAAATCGACACCAGTGTGCTAATTACCGGCTATGCACTGAACTGGAACTAATCGAAGCAAATATAAATAAAGGAGCTAACACGAAAGTGACTGCGATTACCCTGTTCGTGTGAGCGCTAAACCACTAAGCATGCTAACTATACGGTTTACAGTTTCAAACGCTGATGTTGCAGAATTATGACTGATAGATCCTTGTTGACAGTACAAAGGTACTGTTTGTTTTTATTTAACTTCAATGTTTTGTATATGAATGAACGATTGCACATCGTTATTCAGAATCTTTGAAATCAGTTACTTATTCTTCGCTATTCCGTACACGTCAAAACACACATGCAGATTCAAAGGGGACTTTCTTCGATCACGGAAACAAAAGGCTCGTTGGAAAATGTGTAAAAATATTGTTTATAAAATCGTAAACAATAAACTGTCAGAACTTCATAACTTGTAAACTATTTGCTGAGGACGGTACATCGTTAAGGATGATTTTCTTGTGAAATTTGAAAAGAAAGTTAAAAGAAAAATAGAAAGAAATTCGTGGTCAGAGCTATATCAATATTATGGTGAACGTAGGCTAATATAGTTTGTGATTTCATTTTGAAAATTACTATAATTTTCGTCATGTCTTCAATTCAGATAATCGTTATTTACGATGTCATTGCTTTGTATGTCGTGGAAATGCCCTCGTTTTTTATTCTATGTAAAATAATGTCTATTAAACAGCGTACGTTGAGTTTATATTTCGGATGATGTTTAAGGCTTTGTATGATACATTTTTTTCTTAATGTTTATGGATTTTTTTATTCATATCAACGATATTGTAAAATATGATATTCAGATTTTCCAAGCTCGGATTGTTCCTGTGGCAAAGCGTGCGATATTATGTAAGTATTGTTAAATAATGTTTCTTTCGTGACTTACTTTCAATATACTAAAAGGGTGATTTTTTTCTGGTATATCTTTGGGAACACTGTTTCTGACAGATCACACATGAATCGTGTATTGTGTCATTGTAAAACTTGCTCAGTTTGGTCTATAATTCAATCATGAATCGAACAACTTACGAACAAACAACATTGGTGAATGAGCACTGGCAAAATTGGAGGAAGATCCACTTTTTTATCGAAGCAACGAAGCTCATTTCTGGTTGAATAGCTACGTCAACAAGCAAAATTACCGCATTTGAAGTGAACACCGGCCAGAAACATTGCAAGAGCTACCAATGCATCCCAAAAAATCCCATTATTTGGTGTGGATTATGGGCCGGTGGCATTATTCGATATGTTAGAGAGAGTGTACCAAAATTGAACATTAAATTATATTGATCGATATATCGATTCCAATAAAGATTTCATCAATTATCTCAATTTTTTTGTATTTTTTTTTTGAAAATCCCCCACGTCCTTCCGGGTCCATGGTCCGAGGGGCCCTTAACGGGACCCACTAATAAAAAAGGTCATTCTGTTAGTTATGGATACACAAATAAATCTTGCCCTAGTTGGGGAACGAGTATAGCGTGATGGGTAACTCGATGCTTTTCACGCTGCCCACCTGGGTTCGTTTCCCAACCCCGCCCATAGGGTCAGAAAACTTTTCTGGCCCGAAGAGGTGAATAGCCACAATGTTAAAACCTCTGTAATCAAAAAAGAAAGAAATCCTACCCTCGGGCCCATTAATTCGTACAAGCGGTACTGTCACCTAATAACTTAAATTTCATTAAAAGGATTCCAAGTTATACTCAATTCAAATACCGTTAAACGATTAATGGAAGTACTTTTTTCTCCTTGACATTGCTGCTCATCGATGGCAAATCAATATTAATAGTCAAATTAACGGTTGTACAGGGACACAAAGCTTGAACTATATTCATATTGAATGCAAGAAAATTTCAACAGTTTTGGATAATACTAACACTGTAAAATCAGTTCCACTGCAACTATCGGGCTGATCGGACGCAAGTTCGTGTTTCTCCAGTGGTGCGGTAAATTGTTTTATTCCGCTTTCAAGGTCATTTCGTATTCTATTGTCTGAATCAGTGCGGTCGAGTGATAGTTCGAATTAATCCGTCTTCAAGGTCAATTGTGAGTTGTGTAAAGAAGCACTGTGTGGTACCGTTAGCCAGCGCCCAGCTGGGCGCTGCTGCTATATTGTTAACAAATACATTGGACAGTGTATAGTGAAAAAACGTATAAGATTCCATTGTACAGTGCAGAAAGAGACTGCAAAAAAGTGCTTTTTCCTCTAGGAGGTTTTTTGCACTTTATTGATCAGGAATATCCACCGATTGCCTAGGACCGGGCCTTGTCTGCCGTTCACCCTTTGAGAGCTAAAGCTAAGTATTTTTGCCTTTTTTTTTTCCCCCTGTTCTTCAATACCACTACATTTGTCCTCCAATATTTACCCGCACGGACACATTTCCGTGCCATGACAGAAGGCACAGAATTGCCTGACCTCCCTCCAGATGACAAAATGGAATCATCTTATAGCCAAATATCTCGTGTAAAAAATTATCCCGATGGACTTGCACTCCCGGCCGGACCGTATGCGGTTTACATCCGGACCAAAGCCAACGGTAAAAAATTGAATCTTCTAAGACTTTCTGAAGACCTGTCCTCGCGATACAATACCGTACAAAAAAAAGGCGGGTGGGTAATGTCAGAGACATAACTGGATGTCGTGAATACGAAAACAACTGACATGTTCCTTAACACTTCCGAATATCAATTAGTTGATCAATTGTATGAATTATGCAAGCATTCCCCTTTGCACATTTTTCGCAAAAACAAAGAAGGCTTCACTTTTTGTTGAGAGGCTTGTTTCTACCTGATTTCGTTTGTAGCTTTTTCACTAATGGGCGGTCCTAACGGCTATAAAAATAGCCGCATTCAGAATTTTAATGTTGATTATTTCATATCAGATTTGCATAATTTATTGAAACAAACTATCAATATGCTGAAGGGACTCGTTTCTAGCATTCAGAAAGGTCAAATTGCGTAATTATCTACGACATTAAACTCTGGAACATTTTTCGCAAAAACAAAGAAGGCTTCACTTGATCTCGTTTACTGTGAGTTTCACACAGCGAAATGTGCACAAATCTAACCAAACTGTTCTAGATTTGCAGTAAACTGAGGATATTTCCCTACGATTTGCGAACAACAAATCCTAATAGTTCTTTTGAAAACTTTTAGAGCCATTAGAACGGCTGATTTTGTGCAATGCTCTCCACCGTTGTTTTTTCACCAATGCTAATGACTGGCAGCTGTGACGTAATCGCTCTTGTCGAAAGCGAAACTAATTGTCCAGACGACACAAAACACATCTGCTCGCAGTGGCGATACAATCCAAACTAATTCAAGTTTTGTTGAGAGGCTTGTTTCTACCTGTTTTCGTTTGTAGCCTTTTCACTAATGGGCGGTCCTAACGGCTATAAAAATAGCCGCATACAGAATTTTAATGTCGATTATATCATTTCGGATTTGCATAATTTATTGAAAGAAACTATCAATATGCTGTAGGGATTCGTTTCCAGCATTCAGAAGAGTCAAATTGCGTAATTCTCTACGACATTAAACTCTGGAACATTTTTCGCGAAAAAAGGCTTCACTTGATCTCGATTACTGTGAATTTCACACAGCGAAAAGTGCACAAATTTAAGCAAACTGTTCTTGATTTGCAGTAAACTGAGGATATTTCCCTACGATTTGCGAACAACAAATCCTAATAGTTCTTTAGAAAACTTTTAGAGTCATTAGAACGGCTGATTTTATGCAATGCTCTCCACCGGCAGCTGTGACGTAATCGCTCTTGTCGAAAGCGAAACTAGCTGTGCAGACGACACAAAACACATCTGCTCGCAGTGGCGATAGAATCCAAACTGATTGAATTTTTGTTAAGAGATTCCCTTTTATGTGATTTCGTTTGTAGCTTTTTCACTAATGGGCGGTCCTAACGGCTATAAAAATAGCCGCATACAGAATTTTAATGTCGATTATTTCATTTCGGATTTGCATAATTCATTGAAAGAAACTATCAATATGTTGTAGGGATTCGTTTCTAGCATTCACAAGGACCAAATTGAGGAACTCACTGCGATATTCACCACTTTTCGGAACATTTTTCCCGGACGATTTGTTGTACAGCATCAGATATTTTGTTCTCTTCCTTAGAACGCGTTCTGATTGGCTGGTGTTGACATGGATCAAATGAGACAGGTTTTTCAATAGTGTACTATTGAAATACTTCAATGCTTTTGCTATACACGTTTAAATTGAAAAAATTCGATTCTATTGGTAGTTAGATTATATAAATCTTTTCACAGATCACTGAGCTATGAGCTTTAAAAATACGAGAAAGGCAAACGCGCCTTATGAATTATCCTCTTTGATACTCGTTTATACCAAACATTTCAGAAAAGTTTAATTTTGAATTATTTGAGACTATGTCACAAAACTGAAAATTTTATCATAAAATTGTGATCATATTTCCGATGGCATGTCGCAAGAATTATGTTGATTCATTAGATACAACAATAGATATTCACGATCAAAAACTTATCACTCTCTCAGAGGGTAAATTTTGAAAAGGCACCCCATAGTAAAGTAAGTCGTATTCACGACAAAATTGAAAAAGTACGCCCGGACAAGCTTAGGGTCTTGTTAGCCAGTGCAAAACAGGCTAATGAGATCGTTCAAAATGAGCATTTCACGCGGGAGTATCGCGTATACGTACCAGCTCGCGAAGTCGAGATAGACGGCGTGATCACCGATCCGAGTCTGACTTGCGAGGACGTTCTTAAGCATGGGGCAGGCGGTTTTAAAAACCCCTTACTCAAGAACGTTAAGATACTGGACTGCAAGCAATTGCGTTCAGTATCGACCGCTGAGGATGGCACTAAGTCCTATATCCCATCAGACTCGTATCGGGTGACTTTCGTTGGCTCGGCTTTGCCTAACTACGTCCTCCTGGACCGAATTCGTTTACCTGTTCGCCTTTTTGTGCCGCGGGTCATGAACTGCACTAATTGCAAACAATTGGGACATACAGCATCCCATTGTTGCAATAAATCCCGGTGTATAAAGTGTGGAGGGAGTCATGCGGATAACTCCTGCAGTGGAGACAATGAAAAGTGTCTCTACTGTAAGGAGGGGCCGCATGACCTCTCTGATTGTCCCGCGTACAAATTGCGCCAGGATAAGATGAGGCGTTCACTTAAGCAACATTCAAAGCGTTCTTTTGCTGAAATGTTGAAGAGTGCTACGCCTCCAGTAAACCTGTACGCTTGTTTGGCAACTGACGAGAGCGAATATGATGACCCCCTCGAAGGTACATCTTCGGCTGTCCCTCTTAGCTCATCATACAGAAAGAGAAGAAATAAATCTTTTCAAAAGCTCCCTAGTAAGGGTTCGAAGATGTCCTCTGATGGGTCTCGAAAAATTACAACAACTGGTAGTGATGGCAAAAAACCAGAGAGAAAAGCTCCAGGCCTTGGAAAATTAAATTCCGAGCAAGAATTTCCATCACTTCCTGGGACTTCAAAACCCCCGAAAGTCCCTAAAGATCAGTCAGAAAATTTACCAAATACTGGGTTTGTTAAATTCTCTGATATTGTGGACTGGATCATGTCCACTTTCAATATTTCTGAACCTCTTAAAAGCCTGATAATGGCTTTTATTCCTACAGTTAAAACATTCTTGAAGCAGTTGACTGCAAAATGGCCCCTTCTTTCAGCGATCGTATCCTTCGATGGCTAAGACACCCACCGAGGTCACGGATACAATCACTGTTATACAGTGGAATTGTAGAAGTATCATCCCAAAAATAGATCCTTTCAAATTTCTAGTAAATAATCTGAAATGTGACGCATTTGCATTGTGCGAAACTTGGCTAACTTCTGAAATACCCTTAAACCTCCACGATTTTAACATTATTCGTCTGGATCGAGATGATTCCTATGGAGGAGTACTTTTGGGGATCAAAAAGTGCTATTCTTTCTATCGCATTAACCTCCCCTCGATACCAGGTATTGAAGTTGTCGCATGTCATGTTACAATCAAAGGCAAGGACCTTTGCATTGCTTCCATCTACATTCCCCCAAGAGCCTCGGTTGGGCATCGGCGGCTCAATGATATCATAGAGCTTCTTCCCGCACCGACGTTGGTTTTAGGAGACTTTAACTCACACGGTACGGGATGGGGCTGTCTTCACGACGATAACAGATCAACTATGATCCATGATATCTGCGACAACTTCAATATGACAATCTTGAATACGGGAGAAATGACACGAATTCCTGCACCACCAGCAAGACCAAGTGCGCTAGACTTATCCCTTTGCTCGACATCGCTACGGTTGGATTGCACGTGGAAGGTAATCCCTGATCCCCACGGTAGCGATCATCTGCCTATCGTAATTTCAATCGCCACCGGATTAAGACCATCGGAAACAATCAATGTTTCGTATGACCTCACACGAAACATTGATTGGAAATGCTACGCAAATTTGATATCTGAGAATCTAGAAACAACACAAGAACTTCCTCCGGAGGAAGAGTACACGTTTTTGGCTGGCTTGATTCTCGACACCGCGACTCAAGCTCAGACGAAACGTGTACCCGGCGCGAAAACTAACATCCGTCCCCCCAACCCGTGGTGGGACAAAGAGTGCTCAGAATTAAACGCGGAGAGAACTTTATCATTTGTCGAGTTTAGGAAAAACGGAACACCTGATAATTTTAGAAACTACGCGGCATTAGACGCTAAAATGAAAAGCTTGATTAAAGCGAAGAAAAGCGGTTATTGGCGTCGATTCGTAGACGGATTATCGAGAGAAACATCAATGAGCACTCTTTGGAATACAGCCCGACGAATGCGCAACAAAAACACCACAAACGAAAGCGAGGAATATTCTAACCGCTGGATATTCGATTTCGCTAAAAAAGTATGTCCTGACTCTGTTCCGGAACAGGCAATCATGCGCGTCGCTTCATCAAACAGAAACGAAACACCTTTTTCGATGGTCGAGTTCTCACTTGCGCTTTTATCGTGTAACAATAAATCTCCGGGGTTAGACAAAATCAAATTCAACTTGTTGAAAAATTTGCCTGACTCTGCCAAAAGGCGCTTATTGAATTTATTCAATAGGCTTCTTGAGGATAATATTGTCCCACATGACTGGAGACAAGTAAGAGTTATTGCCATTCAAAAACCAGGGAAACCAGCCTCCGATCACAATTCGTATCGGCCGATTGCTATGCTTTCCTGTATCCGGAAATTGTTCGAAAAAATGATTCTGTTTCGTCTAGACAATTGGGTCGAGACTAATGGCTTACTTTCAGATACACAATTCGGCTTCCGCAGGGGCAAAGGAACGAACGATTGTCTTGCGTTGCTCTCAACCGAAATTCAAATGGCATTTGCTCGTAAAGAACAAATGGCGTCAGTTTTCCTAGACATCAAGGGGGCTTTTGATTCAGTTTCCATAAACATCCTATCTGAGAAGTTGCATCAGCATGGTCTTTCACCAATTTTGAATAACTTTTTGTATAATCTGTTGTCCGAGAAATACATGTATTTCGCGCATGGTGATTTGTCGACAATACGATTCAGTTACATGGGTCTTCCTCAGGGCTCATGCTTAAGCCCCCTTTTATACAATTTTTACGTAAGTAATATCGATGAATGTATCAACACATCTTGCACGCTAAGACAACTTGCCGACGACAGCGTTGTGTCTATTATAGGACCCAAAGCTGCCGATCTCCAAGGACCATTGCAAGATACCCTCGACAACTTGTCGACATGGGCTCTTCAAATGGGTATCGAGTTCTCCACGGAGAAAACTGAGCTGGTTGTATTTTCAAGGAAGCGAGAACCAGCACAATTACAGCTTCAACTAGGGGGTGAAACCATAGCTCAGGTCTTCACATTTAAATATCTCGGGGTCTGGTTCGACTCCAAAGGCACCTGGGGATGTCACATTAGGTATCTGAAACAAAAATGCCAACAGAGAATCAATTTTCTTCGTACAATAACCGGATCATGGTGGGGTGCCCACCCAGGAGACCTGATCAGGTTATACCAAACAACGATATTGTCCGTGATGGAATACGGATGCTTTTGCTTCCGATCCGCGGCGAACACTCATTTCATCAAGCTGGAAAGAATTCAGTATCGTTGTTTGCGTATTGCCTTAGGTTGCATGCAGTCGACTCATACGATGAGTCTCGAAGTGCTCGCGGGCGTCTTACCGTTGAAAAACCGATTCTGGGATCTCTCATATCGATTGCTAATCCGATGCGACATCTTGAATCCGATGGTGATTGAAAACTTCGAAAGGCTTGTCGAGCTCAATTCTCAGACCCGTTTTATGTCCTTGTATTTTGATTACCTGGCTCAGAATATTAATCCTTCTTCGTTTGTTTCCAATCGTGCTCATTTCTTGGATACTTCTGATTCTACTGTGTTTTTCGACACATCCATGAGAGAAGAAATTCGTGGAATCCCGGATCACGTGCGCCCTCAAGTGGCCCCAAATATTTTTTATAATAAATTTAGAACAGTCAACTGTGAAAAGGTGTTTTACACTGACGGTTCAAACATCAACAGGTCCACAGGCTTCGGCATCTTCAATCAAAACATCACCGCTTCTCACAAACTCAATGATCCGGCTTCAGTTTACGTCGCAGAATTAGCTGCTATTCAGTACACCCTTGAGATCATTGAAACCTTGCCCAAAGACCATTACTACATTGTCACGGACAGTCTAAGCTCAATAGAAGCTCTCCGGGCAATGAAGCCAGGAAAGTATCCCCCATATTTCCTGGGGAAAATACGGGAACACTTGCGAACTTTATCTGAACGGTCTTATTTAATATCGTTAGTCTGGGTCCCTTCGCATTGTTCCATTCCAGGCAATGAAAAGGCAGACTCATTGGCTAAGGTGGGCGCATTAGAAGGTGATATTTATGAAAGACCAATCTGCTTCAATGAATTTTTCAGTATCTCTCGTCAGAAAACTCTCGAAAGTTGGCAAACTTCATGGAGCAATGGCGAACTGGGACGATGGCTACATTCCATTATCCCTAGGGTATCGACGAAACCTTGGTTCAGGGGGATGAACGTGAGTCGCGATTTCATTCGTGTTATGTCGCGGCTCATGTCAAATCACTACACTTTCAACGCACATCTCCGGCGTGTTGGGTTTGCGGAGAGCGGTCTCTGCACCTGTGGCGACGGTTATCAGGACATCGAGCATGTCGTGTGGTCGTGCGTAGAGTATCGTGACGCCAGGTCGAAGCTACTGGAATCCCTTAGGGCCCGAGGTAGACCGCCTGAGGTTCCGGTTCGGGATGTGTTGGCGAGTCGGGATAGTTTATATATGCTTCTCATATACCAGTACCTTAAACACATTGATATACAAGTGTAATGTGTTATCCCTCGCTCAGAAAGTATAAACTCCACCTACAGGTTCGACACTAACATCCGCCCGATTCTCTCGATCCCCGTCCCTGTCCACCATCTTCATTGGAACTAACAAGATCTTTTTTTGTCACTAACTTTTTCGTTACCCCTTCCCTGTCTCTTCACCATCTCGATGGCAACTAATTAGATCTTTATCGTTTTCAAACATTTTGTTCCCACATCCCCTTTTTACCCCGTTTCCACAATATTTACTTTTTTTTTCATTCTCTTCCGTAACATCACCATCATCGTCCACGGAAGGCCGCCCCAGTCGAAAACCAGCACGCGGGCCACCCGCCGGGCCTTCGTAGCCTGGGGGTGTTTCCCGCAGACCCACACGGACCGAATGATGCGGCCAACATGGATCTTCGCCAACGGCATATGGAAGACCCTCATGCAATATTCAATTCATCGGCCACTACCGATCGCTTCTCGAGAATCCGCTACCGCTACATTACATAATGATACTATTCTAGTTTTAAGTTAGTCGTAATTAAGATTAGTAAATACCCTTGGCATCTTAGAGCTTAAGCAGTGTGCCTTAAAATTATATTATAATATTGAATAAAAAAAAAACACTGTAAAATAATTTAAAAATTCTTTGACGTATGAATTCTCGGTTGTGGATTTAGAAATTTATGATTTTCAATATCAGACAAATCAGACACTTATTTTTTTTTTCGCTGAATCTCGGCGATATAATTACCGAGATTTGCACCGCCGAGTACCCGGTAATCATCTCGACAAAAGATAAAAGCCTCGGTAATCTCAAATTTGACAAATATCAGTTATCACCATAATTGTCTGCAAAAAGTTGACTGACTGTTCGGCAAAATCAAAGTAGTGAAATATATGAATTACTGAGCCTTCAGCAATTAAAGGAAATAAATAATTTGTTTATTTTTATTGCAAAACATTCAATTGGGGATAAAGATATACACTAGAATTCTCATGTTCCGAGGACGTACAATTGTAAAATATGTACTTCGGACTATAGGCCGATTGTCGAAGATGTTGGTTGACATGCTGAAATTCTTCAACATATCTTATAATGACTTCCCGACAGTGAAAGTAGAATTCGAAATTTCCTTTCTATAAATAATCAACAATAATTTGTAGCTATTATACTTACAGGATGACAGTTGTTTAACCGAATTTCGGTAAAAGCTAACACATATTTAGAAATTTCAGTAAACGCATTTACTGATTTCAGGATAATTGTTAGTCACCTTTGAGATCAGTACAACATTTTGCCAAATCTCGATGAAAACAAGCACTTTGCTGAAAAATCAGTAAATCTAAACGAATCTCGGATAACATAATATTGATTACTGAGTAATTAGCAAAATTGTCTGTTGCCGATCTATCTCAGCATTTTACTTGCCGAGCTTGACAACTCGGTTTAAGTGTGTACTGTGCGCATCAAAATGGTATGAACGTAGCTTAACATATTGTTGACAACAACGCGATCACAACAATAAGCGTTGGCTTCAGGAACCACCACTCATGCGAGTTTTCTTTTTTCTTTATTTTAACCAATATGCAAATAAGGTGGTCATTCCCAACTTTTTTGAGTCCTGTGGTATCAGTTTCGCATTGCGACCAATATCTTTGATGTTACTTTTCCGACCACTAGCAGCGCTAGTCTCGTTTGCAAGTATTTATTAAAACAAGTACTGTTCGCCACTAACGCAACTGACATAAGCAAATAAAACTATTTTTATTCTTAAATCGAACGTTATTTTGTAACAACGTCACACTCGTGAAAAAAATGATTGATCCTTAGTAAACTATATCTGGAGATAATTTTTCCAATCGTTATACAGCTTTTTCCTTCGGTACGTCATACATATCACATCGAATGAGCATCACGTGACGAAAATTACTGTTTTCCTACAGGATTTTATTATTTTTCCAAACAAGCATCTTGCTTTGTCAAACGCTATGCTAAGTAAAATCGTGTTAAACCGATATTGCTTTCTCCGTGATTCACTACTTTCGCAACCGAAAATATTAACATAAAACCGAATCCTCGCTGAAGTGAGTAAAATAGCTGAACAATGTATACATTCTCCATGTTCTAATTCCCCTTGCCAGATCGCAGCTCCCGGTCATGCCCTTACACCACCTTTCACCCACGTGATTTTTGCACACACAAACAACGTAAGTATCGATCGGTTGGTTACCAGTACTAAGACGAACCCAAACACTGGGACTGTTGTCGTTGGACAGGACACTATCAGGAAGCGTAGTTTTGTTTTCTATCTATATTTGAGCCGACAGCTGGGAGTGAGAGTGACGGCGTGTACGCAATGGAAGGGAAAACAAATTATCTCGCGTGTCACTAGCAAAATCAGACACCCGTCCTGGGTGGTCAGTGACACAAATCACACGTTGAAGCGATCGAATCAACCGAGAACGGTGAAAACTGAAGCTATATTTTTAAAATATTATGTGTGCAATACGAAACAGTTTCCTAACGTTGAAAATACACACTATTTTCGAACGCATGTGGACACTAACGGAAGATTATATAATAGACGACGTGGGATGCACTGATATTTTTTTACGGTGTACAACATTATAGCCTAGATGATTATGATGATAACCAAGAAGGTGTGGTAATTTTTTAAGCGACTAGTAACTGACCACCGTTTTTTTTTCAAACTGAATTTGGTAATGGATTTTATCTATTTACACTACAAATCACTGAAAACAAAATCGATTTTGACAGATACAAGTAAATTTTTGGTTTTTTTTCTCTGCTATCATATTTTCTATTCCTAAAAATGCAATAAAACATAACATAAGAATGAGAAATTCGTTTCCTCTATTGCAATCTACACGACAAAAATAAGTGATCCAAATTATCGTTTGTCGCATCGAATCAGGTTAGAATCACTAACATCGTAGCTACTACGCTTCATTGACCTTCTCATCCCAACGCACGACTTATGTAACCAAAAGGTCTGTTTCATGAGATGCAATTCACTCGATCTCTCAACACTCAGTAGCTCGTTTAATTGTGTCCTTTCCATTTCTTTTCTCATGAAAACTAGTCTGATTTATCACTTACTTTTGTAAGAAAATGAAAATAATGGTGGTTATCCTTGCCTTTTGTCTGGTTTATAACCTTTCCGTGGATTATGTTTTATGTGCACAATAAGAACTTTCACAGTAAAATATGTAAATCGTTTGTAGAATCAATCGTTACTTTACTGTCTCGAAAATAATAGTCTTTATTAAATAACAGAAACAACTTGAAAACTAATTTATTTCGCAAAACGAAAACTGAACAATCACCGGATAGTTTGCACTCTTTCTTTTCTTCCTCACACCGGTATGATGTTCAAGGATGGTTCTCGAACAACCTAATTAGAATGCAAAAAAATGCTTCTGCAAGAAAGTTTCACAACTGGTGCCTGTTAACTTAACTTCGGAATCGAACAACTTTGGAAACAACCGTTCAACGAGCACACCGCACCGCTACTGGCGGGGATCTATTCCAAATATAACTTTTCCCTTTTTCCTCACAGAGTGAACTAGCGTTAAACGGTACAGATTTTCACTTTGTCTCCCTGTGGATCAGTGTCACTATAAAAACACTTGCACAAAAGCAAATTGGTTCAATAAAGCGCACAAACGGATCGTCCTGGAAACTAGAGGATAAGTCTGAACTCTTCCGATGACCGAATGAAACTGGACGCTCCGACCGGTCGGGAGCTCTCTTTTTCTGTAGATGCCAGGAAGATGAATCGTCATTTCAGCGTCTCTCCCATTCCCACATGGTTTATATTCACTTTGCACAATCGGCGCATGTGTTTTGCGGTCGTAGCAGCAACTTCATGACAAATGCCGAAAAAACTAACTTCGCATCAAGAAATAAACGGATTGTACGGAGAAAATACTAAAAGAAACCGTGTTTGAATGAACTGTGAGAACCTGTGACATCTCAGTTCAGTGACGTAAATGGTCATACTCAAATGTATTCTTAACCAACGCATTGACAAATGAACCATCATTTGAATGTATTGGTGAAAGGCTAGAACTTTTTGTATTAAGAATTTTTTAGGTGTATAGGCTATCTGAGAGAAATATAATTATGTTCATCGTTTGCTTCTTTTCTAATCCTGATTCTTGAATGTTCTACTAACGTTCTGCCATATCAGACTATTTTTGTGATTGTGTAAAGAGAACATTTATCGTTTAGTTTTCATTACAATTATGTCGAAATTGTGGTCTGATTCGTATTGAAATATTTAAATAACTGTCATCTGTCTTGTGTTTCTTGGACAAACACGATTCAAATTTTGTATTTTTCATCGAATGACTTTCCGTGTTTTGAAGCATCGGGCAGTCGGCCAACATTGAGGTTACTGTTTGAATGTAACTCTAATCGTTCTCGACCCTAAGTATATAAACGTTATAAATACTTCTAACAATAAGATGAAAGATGTTTAATGTCGTTTAGTTTTTGAACTTGTTTATTAACTTTAAAGTTCTAAAGTTCTTTACACTTAAGTAGAAAAAACTAAAAATTAAATGTATCATTAATACTATGAAAAAGACATCAGTTGAATCGAAAATTTGATCTAAAACCATAGTCGATATGAAATTAAATTGGAATGCATTGATTTTTCAATGAACAAGACTGCATATTTAAAAAAAACGCTTAGTTTTGTGTGCATGAAAATTGATGTATATTAACCAAAAAATTGTTGATATTGAGTCTACCAATACTTTATATACAGTGTCGTTAATTGCTAATACTTGAGTTATTTTGGTGTAAGTATTTCACTGGAAGTATCACAATGTTAGTTTGCCGATTAATCGACTTTCAATCAACGAAATTGTGATTAAATCGGATACAATATCTTTGCTTCGGCTCTGAGAAGTAATACCACAGAAAAAATAGATCAAAATATGTTCAATACCGCTGTTATAACGAACCTAAAACTCGAATACGTCTATTTCTATCTTACCCTTAAAGCAAAGACATCATATTAACAAGATATCCAGCTCTCACATTTCCCGAACAAATCATTGGCAACATCCTTTTTTGCTAGCATGTCGCCATCAGGTGAGTTTGCATCGAATCTCATACATAGAAGAAGGGGAGAGAAATGTCAAATTCATGCGCGCCAAAATAGCAGGGCTGCGCACCCATACAATTGACATGATATGTTGAATGTGATACCGTGCGATGGCGTTGTTGAACTGAAGATTGATTTCGCTCCAAGCTGACAGGGTCTGCTTAAAGTCAATCTATCGAACAGATACAGCAGATCTCATTCTAACTAATGGTTACCCTAGTTAATAATTCATCGACGGGAGATTGTAAAGTCGATTCTCGAGTTGCTTCTTACTGATCGTTCGAAATCTATTTTTCATTTGAATAATTCGATATTGTAACAGAAAATATACATTTATATATCAATTATTATGTGACCCAATTTGTGTAATCTTTTCGCTCTTTTCAGGAAAGTAAATAACTCTGGAAAAGATTCCAGCATAAAAAGATGATGTGAAAATTGTGGAACGTACAGTAATTCTTCAGGTGACATGCACAGAAACAATTTTATTGCATGATTTTCTAAGGAATAATGTACAATCAAGCGATTCACCGAGAATCCAGCATTTGGTGTGTCGGATGCGGAAAACTTCGATTAAGCAAATTAAGATTATGCAAAATAAAATGCAGTTCCTGACAAATAAAAAAAACTTTTTCGCAGCTTACATAGACGCTTGGAACTTCCGGTTACTTGAATGTACAGAACAAGATACCAAGCGAACTTTCCTAAAAACTGTGTTACAGAAGCTTCTCAGATGTTAGTTTAGTTGTGTCGTATGTACTTTCAACACAGAGAACAGACATCCAAGTAGAGATTTCGGTGTGTGTAAGAAATTTAACGGTTGTTTTAAAAAGCAATAACCAAGTAGCAATTCTCCTGTAGAGGCACTTCGAGCAGCCCAGCAATTGCTTGTGGGCTTTTGCGTTCGAGCTTCCATACAATGGTAAAAAACGCGTGCAAAGTCGTACGCAAAGGTGATTTTTAACGGATTTTCACTTGTATGCTTCAGTTTTTTTGAAAAAATTTCTACTAGCTTGGATGTCTGTTCTATGTGTGGGGGAAGTGGGGGTAAGCCCGTCACTCTAAGCATTTGGATTTTTTTTTATATTAGAGATCTGGAATTACAATTTCCTGCTCCAAATATGTGCATTAAAATAAATGTAAATTCACAAAATATTTTTATCTGTAAAACTTGCTTCAACCAATGTGAGTAAAACCGCCAACCACCTGGTATAAGACCGACATCCTTCAAAGTTAAACTGGCATTCAACCCAACAGCCTCAGAGTTTCTGTAGAATTCAAATTTAAGGCCAAAAAAATGATATTATTAATTTCTGCTTCCTAAAGCTGGTATATTTCGAGTTTTTTGGTTTACAATTAAAAGTAAAACATTTATATGCCTCGGAAACACATTGTACGGACTGCTGCATTATTGTCAACGATTAACATTGTTAATTCCAACTTACACACTTTAATTTTTTTGCTGAATCTGTGTGCTCGGTAATCGTATCGGCAAAATGTATAATTACTGAGAATCACGGCAATCCAAAATTCTTTCTTTGCTATTGTATGAAATTAATATCACAAACGCTAATGTTGGCGATCAGCAATTGATGTTTATTTCAATTCAGCAAACAAAAAAGCGCAAACGAAAAGAAAACATCACGGTTAAAGATAATTGTTTCTAGTACTCCTTAACGCCTCTACCTGGAAATAAGCGGATATTTATAAACATATATGCAAAGTAGATAGTTTTTGATTTCACTTATCTTTTCATAAAATATACAAATCTTTTCCCTTCATCCAATTTACATGTTTTCCAGTTCCACGAGCAATGGCGACGTGATGCTTTGCAAAATCAAAAAGATACATTAGATGATAAGTATCTCACCGAGTTTCAGTGAAAGCTAACTCACTGTTCGAAATCTCGGAAAACGGTTTTGCTGATCTCGGTATATTTGTTGTTTACTGACAAGTTCAGTATAATATAATGCCAAACTTCGGCAAAAAAACGCGCTTTACCGAGATATCAGCATATTACTTTAACGATTTTCGGAAAGAGCCTGTGGATTACTGAATGATCAGTAAAATGTTGTGTTGCCGATCTAATTCGGAATTTCATTATACCGAGCTCGAGAAACGGTTTTAAGTGTGTACACGGCTAGTTTGTCGGCTTTCTTAGTTCCGTGGCATCTGTTGAAAGGCTCCAGTCTTAATCAGAACCATCAAATAAAGAGAGGGGCGGACTAACCCTAATAATGCACGTATTAACCAACCGGGTAACAACCTGAAAGCTCCTATTGTTTTTAAGCGCAACCAAAGTTTTGGTTCTCTCATTCTGTCGAAACGATTCATTTCATTCCAAAAGGGCGTTATTATTATTGAAATGAGAATATATTTTGAGTGTTCAAACACATTCTCAAAATGTATTCATTTAGGAAAAAATCAATTTCACTATGCGTTGAGAAAATTCAGTCAAACTCTACTATTATTGAAGATATGCAGTAAAAACTAATTTTTACGGATGTCGGTAAAATTTTTACTGACTTTTAAACAGCTGAAGCTTCGGCTATCAGTTCAGTAAAAGTTTCATTTGCTGAATTTTAGGTTGAGTTTCACTGAACAACTTCTTGTCATAATTTTACTGACTTGTTCATCATTTATTACCGACGTTCGGCTTACAAATAAACCGTCATCGGTAAACTTCTCTGAAACCCGCGAATTTAAGGGAGCACATATAATATAACTACGACACATATCATTTATCATCGTTGATGGTAGTATGAAGTGCGTGATCACCTGCCATTTGATAAAAGCTAAAACATCAAGTTTAAAATAGAAATTAATAATATGAATAATGAAAAACTTGCTTACCATCAGGAAATGATAGGAATTACAAGAAATTGAGCGTTTCGCGTACAATTTTCTCAACGCAAGACTAAATTTTTACTTAATCCCTTCCGAAAATTAATCAATTTGACAGATATGAATCTCACCGAAGAAGTCAGTAATGCTTACAGAAGTTCTTTATTATAATTAATAGATTCACTTAAAAATTGGCAAATCTTTTTTTGAATTGGGAAATGTCAGTACTTTCAAGTTGCTAAAAGTACCACGTGCACTCTTAAGCAGCGAGAAAGTTCACGCGGAACTTGTTCTGTACTTCGAACTGTCAAAAATTGCCACGTGTTTTCTTAAGCAGCTAGAAAGTTCACGCGGAACTTGATCTGTACTTTCAAGTTCTCAAAAGTTCCGCGTGTACTCTTAAGCAGCAAGGAAGTGGACTTTTTAAGCAATTGTGGAACTTCTGGTTGCTTGGGTACTGTATAGTATGTGAAAACACTTCTTCAGATAGAAAAAGTCGTAAAGACTCTAAGGTTTAGATAATTAAACTGTCGATTATTTGAAAACAAACAAAAATTACTGGGTTGTGTACGCGACACGACCGATCATGATGACATTTAAAATGCAATTTCCAAACTCTCTCACCGACAGATATAAATTTAAAAAATAGGTAAATAATTGTGAAATACTATCTATGACTCTAAAGCTAAGAAGTTAGAACCAAATACAAATAAATAAATATTTGTATTTGCTTCCAACAAATTTATAGCATTGAACTGACAAAAAATTATCATCTTAACAATAAATCTGCATATGCCGTTGAACAATCAGAACCATAGTTGTTAACCATATGTTATTTCTTTGAATGAACATTGTCTTTTCTACGTGTACAATACCGGGTATACAAACCAGATTTAGGGCTCTTTTGTACTTTATTCAGGGTAATTGAAAAAAATGTTTCTTCAAATTCTACAACGTTTCTAATTCAGACGATGGATATATAATATTTGTCTCTGGGGAAATCGTTCCGGATTGGCTATTCAATGCATATGGTACTGGTGTTATAGGCCAGTAGTCGTACGTTCGAGTCCTGATCTGGAAGGATCGTTGAATCGCAACACTAGCCATACAACGATTCTGTTAAAAAAGAATCGTGTGCACAGTCTGTTGAAACAGAAGGTCAAATTCTACAACAGGAATGTGTAACAGCAATGTTTTGCTTTTGCTTTGGGGAAATACAAGAACTGTGGTATCGGATTGTTCAGAAGAAATCCTATATTAGTATTGTCATCTTCTGTCAGCGAGAGTGCCATCCTGTTTTAAGTGTTTTATCCGCAGCTTCAAATTGCTTACAAATAAAAAAAAACTTACAGCGAAGCTAACCGTTTTGTTGTTTCGAACAATTAATCGTGTAATCGAAGAAAAATTTCAATAGGTTTCAAAAACACTGCAGAATTCTGTTGTATAATTTATTAGGGGTTTTCGAAGTAAACCCACAAAAAATTATCACATCCAGTGTAACTCTCAATGTGTTGGTGCGATGAAAATTCGAGTATTTTGTGAGAAACCTCGAGTTAAAAAGTCGGCTTCATCCTAAGTGAGGTATTGCCAACCAGAAGCAAGAAGTACAAAATAATCGATTGTATTTGCGACAATAATTAGAAGATGGCATCTTGGATGACATTGTGAAACGAAAATTTAGCCATAACCGGAGCGGATGCTCAGGCAATCCTAAATTTTCATTTTTACAATATTATACTCCGATTTATTCAGTTTTTGTTCCAGTAAATGTGTTACAAAATTGTCCCATTTTGTCCCAAAACAGAGGCCATTGGAGAGCGATTTATTTTTGGATTTTGTGTATAATTGTATCAAAAGAATGTATATACACCGAACTATTAGCTGTGTTCAATTGGATTACGTCCATTTTCTTTACGTCTAAGTGCATCTGACAGAGTCAATGAATGCCATTTTCAATGACTCAAAATAGACGAAAATGACGAGAAATAAATGTCACTTTCAGCTCCGCTTAAAAATTATGAGAACGAGATCCATGGTCAGTCAACGGTATAAGCTGAACAGTAGTATGAATATTCTGGTCTTTCTTTCATTTAGTCTTTCAGTAATTTTCGGTTGCAAATCGTATTATACTGCGCAGTGTCGATATTAAACCGAAGCTTCGAAAATCGATAATGACAGAAAACGACCCACAATGATTTCTACCTGTTGTTGCTCGTATCTATAGTAGTTATGGTCTCCAAGGTGGTTCTGTGGAGTAATAACTTCGATTTATCATATTTTAAGCGCTCCTTATAGACAAATGTCAGATTTTTATTATATCGATGAAAGAATGAGAAGTGAAAATTGACTGATTCTACAAGCAGACGTTGTTTTGGTTTTGTCTTGTCGTACGGGAACAAGTGACGTTTGCATTGATACTCTCTTTTTTCGCAATGAGAGACAAAAATGCTTCGTCTCTCTTCGAATGAGACGATAAAAGAACGGATATTTTTTGTATCAATGCTCTTTATAGACAAATGTCAGATTTTTATTATATCGATGAAAGAATGAGAAGTGAAAATTGACTGATTCTACAAGCAGACGTTGTTTTGGTTTTGTCTTGTCGTACGGAAACAAGTGACGTTTGAATTGATACTCTCTTTTTTCGCAATGAGAGACAAAAATGCTTCGTCTCTCTTCGAATGAGACGGTAAAAGAACGGATATGAGGCTGTAGGATGGGATTCTTTCATTGAGAATGCGTGACAATTTCAAGTTCTGGTACCTGACCTTTTAGTAAAATTTCAATTTTATTCACCATTTACTGATTCATAACATTCGTTAACTCATCGGTCAATTTTTGTACAATTTCTTTCAGGGAATCTATCAGACCAGCGTTTTGTTCCCAGTTTTCGGTGTTCGCCGCTTTCCAGCATCCCTGTCCAGTTAGTCTAGCAGAAGATAACTGAGATTTAAGAGACGGGAGTTTCCCAGCGTCTTCCTTTCCGTCTAGGAACGCTCGTAAGCTACTTTCGCACAATTGAATACACAATTTTACTATTTTTTCACAACTGTCGGGAGCCTTCGACCATTGACTGTTGGATAAGGTAAATCCCCGGTAGGCGTTTTGAAGTTTTTGTGCCTTCTTCAAGTAATCATCTTTCTCTAACAGAGAGGATAGTTCATACAAATAGCCATTGTTGGAATTTTTTGCGCATGCATGACCTAGTAATTTAACCATTTTCTTTGTTAGGCGACTTGATGAGACTCCATTGGCATCGGGAGCTCCTTCCGAAATAACTTTAACTAGAATCTCCAGCACTTCTGGATCATGAAATTTATCACTTAGTTCAACAAGCCTTTCGTATGCATTTAGAGCATCTTCATAATTTTTTGTATCAATGCTTACGACTAAATAGTTGTCCCACACTTTCCAATTGTTGAAATTACATTTCAATGCTTCTTGGAGAATTTTGTGTGCTCGTTTTTTATCACCTAGTTTGATGTAGGCTTTTGCTAAATTGTTCCATGATTCAAACCCATACGGTTCTAGAGATGTGTACAGCCGATAAGCTTTGGCAGCTTCTTCCCATTGTTCAAGTTGCAGAGCAGCATATCCCAGTCGCAGTAGCGTGTTCTCCTGAAGGCAATTGATTTCGATAGATTTTTGCAAATGTAAAATCGATTCCTGGTATTGTCTTTTAGCGAAATAAAAATTACCCCAGTGACGCTGTGCTCTGGCACTAGTTTCCTTTGACAGCTCCCATGCCTTCTGATAATATTGAATATCATCGGTGGCATCACCAAGTAGACAGTACAGAGTCACCGTAGGTTTTTTACTGATTTCTTGTTGAATGATTTCTGCTGCTTTGTGTTTCAGTTCTAAATGATTGTAACAAGCGATAACCTCTTCCCACTGTTGTAATTGAAGGTACAGATCGAGAGCACTTTTGATCATCCCAAGACTGATCATAAGATCTCCCAGTTTGGATTTGATAGTCCATCGAGGAATTAGCGTAGCAGAGAAAACGTAAGACAATCGATGAGACATCGGTACTGCATTTGAATCTAGTAGATGTATCAGTTCTTCGCATTGCTTCAACGAGCGATCGACCGTTCGTTTATGGTTTGCTTCCTGACATATGTTAAGAAATAAACTGGCTACTCGGGTGGCCCATGGACCGTGATGTTGATACAGTAAAGACTTTATATACGGCTCAAGTTCCTCATCCGCTAGTTTGTCTTTGGGTTGTGAATATTTTAGAAAAACACTGTAAAAAATATACATAATAATTTTGTAAAAAAACACTTATGAAATTAAAGCTTACATCTTTGTTAGTACCATTTGTTGCACTATACTAGGCAGTTGTGCATCCGAATTTTCTTGTTCGTCTGTGAACTTGATCTTATCCAGTCGCACATCGTCATCTAGTTTCAGGATCGTCGGCAACGAAACACGACCATGCGTTTCGAATGATGATGGCAAAGAAAGCGTTTCTAAACCTTTTGCTCTCAACGTTAGTTGCGGCAATGCATTTTGCTGATATTTTGTTCGTACACCGAGAGCACCTTCAACATTCAATTCAATACCAGTTAAATCCTGTAACAAAGCTATCCATCGTTCTGATTTTGTGATTCTTCTGAATAACACAAAGCCTTGAACAATCTCATTGTATGCTTGGAATTTTAAGTTTCGGTCATCTACATTATCAAATTCTTTAGCTATTTGGTCTACATTCCGGTCAAATCTGTAGTATAAACTATGTGTCAAATGTTCTAAGCATCGTTGATAAATCACCAAATAACGCAGATACCAAAATCTTTCAATAAAACTTGCATTCTCTTCAGCTTCGTCAATCAATTTTTCGAATATACATTTACAAATGTACAGTAATTCAGGAGAATGAGTGTTAACATTCAACTCTTCACCATCCAAAGTGATTTGTTCGGCAATAGTGACGTCCTTGGGAAAATTTATTACATCCGTATAGGAAATCTGAGGACCCAAGAAATTGTTCTGAACAAAAGCGAGCAGTGCAGCAATGGCCGTTGAAAGTAACTCAGATCGATCCACTGACGCTACATTGCCTAATATAATCGATTGAATGATTGGCGCTTTGAAATATTCGGCCCAATTGCAATCTTTGATCAAACTTTGTAAGTCTGAAAGCACCGATACATCTGTGGAAAATCGAATTTGATAGTTTTATTAGAATGACTATTACTGTGGGTTTATTGTTTCTAAAAATCATTTTTAAGTCATTTTAAATTTGCTCTCTTAGAAACATTAAAAATAAAAATGTAGTTTTTGTCAATTTGAATTGGTAATTGATAATTTATTTCTAGACATAAACTGAAACATACTTACCTTCGCAATGTACAAAATTAAGTATTTGTGTGAAGTTATACACGTTCATGTTTAATAGTAATGATTAAAAAATAACAGATTTCCAAAACGTTTTACGCTAATTCTGAAAGCATGTGTTTGTTATTGTATTTTGTTTTGATAAATACCGGTTTTGTCGGTTTTGTCAGTTTTTGATCTTACCAGTGATGCCAGAACAAATTATGTGAAATGAAATTGCAAGATTTAAAAAGCCTACTACTTAAAGGAAAAACGAAGGCAGTAATTTCAATTGATTTCGAGTGCAGAATAGGATCCAACTAAATCGTACCAGTTTTAACAAATGTCTGAATATACAATCATCTACTTAAAACTCAAATGTCTACAATAAAATTACGAAAATTACACATGACCTAACAGTTGTGGAAATCTTATATTCACCTTACTTATATTATGTCTTGCCTTAATATGGTTGTCAAACATATCGAAACAGGGACAAATGGAAAAGGAACGACGGTCTCAAAATAGCTGCATGGGTTTGTTTACATTCCCTAGCAACGGTCCGGACGATTCCGGGTTGTTCCCCACGAGTTTTCCAAAGTTAGTAGTAATGCTATATCGGGGAAAAATTGCGCCGCGATTATGGATTCGGTTCAGATGATAGCACACATCGAAAAGTCCCTAGACTATTCGGTATTCGACGTAAAATGGATTCCTTGTTCAGCCAAGTTTGTGGTGATTGGATCGAAACCGAAGGGTACCGGTATTCTACAGATATATCAATTGAATCTCGGTGAGTTAGATAAGCTCGAAGAAGTCGAAAAACCAAAGTCTTTCAAATGCTGTTCATTTGGAGCTTCTCGCTTTCGAGAAACGCAGCTTGCAGTAGGAGATTTTGTTGGGAAGTTGGCTATCTACGACATGGAACGATTAGGAGATCCGGTTTATGAGGCAGAAGCTCATTCTGGCATCATCAATGCAATCGACGCAATTGGTGGTACAACAATTAATTGTGGAGCACCAGAAATTGTTACAGGAGGAAGAGACGGGTCAGTAAAAGTCTGGGATCCACGACAAAAGAACCAGCCGGTTGCTCACATAAGTTCAGCGAAAGATGGTCCCGCCGAAAATCGTGACTGCTGGGCAGTTGGATTCGGTGATTCTCATAATCAAGTTGAACGTTCAGTCGTATCTGGGTATGATAACGGTGATGTCAAATTGATTGATCTACGCATGATGGCAGAACGATGGGGAACCAATGTTAAAAACGGTGTATGCGGACTAGAGTTCGATCGCAAAGATATCAAAATGAATAAATTGGTCGTTAGCACACTCGAAGGTGGATTGCACGTTTTCGATATGAGAACTCAACATGCTGAAAAGGGATTCGCTCAGCTGACTGAAAAGACTGCTGGACAATCCTTAGGAACAAATGGAGTTATAGAAGGAAAAAAGTCCACGGTTTGGACGGTGAAACATTTACCTCAAAATCGAGACATATTTGCATCATGTGGAGGTTCCGGAAATGTGCGCTTGTGGTTGTAGTAAGTATAATTAATGTCGACATTTTAATCTTTCAATGAAGTTCTACAGTTAAAGAGTATTTTTTACAGCCACTATCCTGAAAAACGAGTCAAAACCCTGGCCAGTGGGGAAGATCAGGGTGTCGTCGGAACGTTGGAAATGCTTAATGCTACAACATTATCTTCTCAACCCGTTCATGCTTTTGATTGGAGTCCGGACCGTCAAGGACTTGCTGTTTGTGGCTCTTTTGATCAAACAGTACGTGTCCTTGTGACGACCAATTTGCATATCCATTGAATTGCAATTTGATCAAAGCTATCTTATTGTTTGATTAGTCAATTAAATGAAATAAACAAATAAGTTCAATCTTCAACGATGTATTCAATTATGTTTAATAAATAATCTGCCGTTCCAAGCTCAATTGTCGCGTATATATAGGAAATCCCAGAACGTATTTGTAATTTTTCTCAAAGGATTAATTTGTTTTAATCAATATTTTGATAAAAACAACATATATTTTACTTGTGCGTTATTGTTTATTTATTGACTAATAATTTCACAGTAAATCCAATTTGAAAAATTTGTTTTCAATGAACGAACGCTAGTTAAATGTAATAATTGAAACACTTTAAATTTACAAACTTCTTAGTTGGAATAAATGGACTTAAATTAAGCTTTTTGAACTAACGCTTTTGATTGTTATAACCATACATTTTTGTTGGCTTTAACAAATAAAATGATTACTTTTGAACTAATTAGCAAGGTATTTTTTAATACTATTTTTTCAATTTATATTCATTTTGAAAGTCTTGAAAACCTAGTTTTTGATTGATATTGCCAATTTCCATATGCTATTCAAGAAATGTAGTATTTTCGTCGCGAGACGATCGAACTATTTATATGTTTGAATTGTGAACCATATGCTCTATATCACTGCACATTTACAACTCTATTTTTACATTGTTAATGTATAATTATACTAATCCTACAAACTTTAAAGCACTGTGCATTGAATTGTAACTGAGAGTTATTTTACAACAACCTGCTGCCGTGCTGTATATCGACATTCGATGCTATATTTTGGAGCAACGAAACTTTAAAAATAACTATAAAAGTAATAATCCTATAAGAGTATAATAATCGCCCTTTTCAGCTTTATAATAGCATTGTAAAAACATGTGTAACTCCGCTGCATTTAATCAAATTTTACATGAATTTTTAAACTGAATTAATGTAAAGTTATAATGCGTCGTGGTTACTTGGGTAATTTTGTCAGATATAAGACAAATATAAATTATAACAAACAAAGTATATGTTTTTTCTTCGAGTGCTCGATGATCTTTGAATTTATTTACGAAAACGAAAAGCTGTGCATTATTAATAAGGAACGATCAAATGTGGCGCTCGTATGAACTGGTTGAACTGTTTATTAGGAAATATCGTACTCTTAGCAATCCTTCTCTCTGACTATTCGCAGTTAATAATAACTGTAACTATCATCTTTTAATGTGCATTTTAATATCGAAAAAAACAGCAGTATTACTTAATAATTGAAAGATAAAGTAACAAAGAGCAACTGTCATTTGCACTTAGACACTTAGACACTTAGACATGTTAGTTCCCTTGTTAAACATCAATAGCTACAAGGAACGTCCCCAAGGACTGATCCATTAAGTTTTCTAAGGATTATTAGTTTTTTGATTCAGTCTTCACTTGAAATTGTTTTAATGTGGTATTGTTGAACAAAATTATTCATGCAATATACAGTTACGTTGTTTTCAAAGTTCGCTACAGAAATGTTGGCCAGGAAACTTTTGTCGATATTTTTGACATAATGAGTTTGTTTTTCTAGAAGTATCGAAACAATTCGCGATTCGTAAAACACAAGTCTGAAATCGACTGAAAAAGTTTGTAAAGGAAAATAATCTTTGAATTTTCAAGCGATAAGCCGGTATTTTATCATAAATTGGAAAAATGTCTATCGATGAAGGAAAATTCGATCCGGTTCTGTTTTCGTTAGCTGAACAACATCGGGGTGGTGTTCCAGAGGTAAGATTATTGATTGGATTACTCGCAATCTAACCTCAACTTTTGTGAAATCTGATTCTCATTCTCTGCTTCCATAGTTGTTAGCTACGATTGCTGGATTTTTGAATCGGAAAACGGATTTCTTTGTTGGTGGCGAGGAAGGTGAGTGGGAAAAATTAGTGTTGAAAATTTTTCGCAAAGAAGCAGAGCTCGCGCAAGATGTTGCCCGGAAGAAACGCGAAGAACGTGAAGCTGCTGAGCGAAGACGAGCCGAAGCCCGACGGAAGAAAGAGGAGGAAATTCAACAGGAACAAGTAAAACAGGAATCGGCAGCTATTACGGAGTTGACCGATGCGGAAGCTGAAACCATGATGAAAGAAATTAATGACGAAAAGAAAGACCATGTAGAAAGGTTAGTGACCATTGTTTGTATTGTACAACGTTTCCCTGGATACCTAACTGCTTGTTTCCACTCTTGAAAGGCCCTGCCTTCTGAGTGTCAAGGCAGTATGATACATAATTGCTATAATCTGTAGTCTGATATTCTTTATTTTCCAGAACCGAAGAAAATAATGAACAATCAAACAATACTGAAGAGGTAGATGACGATGACTCGCCCGAAGATAAAGGTAAGCTTAAACCGAATCGAGGTAATGGGTGTGATTTGGAAAATTACAAATGGATCCAAACGCTGAATGAACTCGAACTGCGTGTGCCATTCAATGTTACATTTACGCTAAAGGCGAAAGATGTACTGGTCTCAATTCAGCGTAAATCGTTGAAAGTAGGCCTTAAAGGGCATCCTCCTGTTATTGATGGTGAGCTACATGGCGAGGTTAAGGTTGAAGAATCATTGTGGCATTTGGACAAGAACACCATTGTTGTTACACTTGATAAAGTTAACCAAATGGGATGGTGGGAAAAGCTGGTCAAAACGGATCCTCCGATTAATACCAGAAAGATTAATCCAGAATCGTCAAAGCTCTCGGATCTGGATGATTCAACACGTGGCATGGTGGAGAAGATGATGTTTGATCAGCAACAAAAACAGAGAGGACTACCCACTAGCGATGAGCAGAAGAAGCAAGATATGCTGCAAAAGTAAGTGTGGCTATAAGCAAACTTTCGGAGTATGGATTGTATTTTGTTTGTTTTTCAGGTTTATGCAGCAACATCCAGAAATGGACTTCTCCAAATGTAAATTCACCTAGATTCGTAGGGAGTCAATCGTGTTCTAGTTTTAACATATACGCACTAGTACTAAGATCTGCATGAGTCATTCTGCTAACCTGTTCATTAGAATGAAGTATTTGCAGCGAAGAGATTTGGCGTAGATGTAATATTCCTTTGTCTCTTGCTGAAATTTATTTCGAAGTACGATCAATATGTATCAATAAACCACGGAAAACTTAAGTAACAAGAACATTTATTTATCTGTGAAACTCTTGGTTGCAAAGGAATTCATAGTATTTTCAAACATTGTTTTGTTTAATCGAAGAAAATTCTTGTAAAACTTACTATTCATCAGAATAGTAATTTGAAAAACAGCGTTGTTAACGAATCTACCAGAAAATTATTTTCAGTGTACCTTTTATTAAAAGCTCTATTGGCTATTGATTGTATCCCCGAATCAGAATTGTGGTTTCGTAGTTAAGGATTACTGAATTAAAAGGATAATGAAGTGTGTGTAATTTTGACGAGGGATGACTGAATTTCCATTGGACATTAATTTTTTATACTTGGCGATACTAATTCGTTTGGTTGAAATTTGATACAATCTAATGAGTGTCTAAATAAACAATTTTGTTTTCGAAGCACCCAGGACTGATAGTCAAAACGAAACAATCTAGTTGAATTTTCTATACTGGTAGTGAAACAGGGATATAACCCAAGTAGCAAAATATCAGTCTTGTATTGTATTTCTTATCTCTTCCAGCAAGTTTCTGTTTTATTTGTTTCACAGCAGCAAAATTTGTTTTGAGGAAACTAGGTATGAAGCTGCTTAAATGAACATATTGTACAAACAGTTAAATAAACCGTTTTGGAACATAATCCTTCCAGAAATTTGAGTTGTTTCCATAAGGAGCAATATGATAGATTCTCACATTTGTTACAAAAACTCGTGAAATCATTTGTCAAACATACCTAACAACAAGTAGCAGTAGTTCAGTAGCAATTATGGAACATGCAATTCATCGACTTTTAAATACTCTGTTCCGTATCAAGACATTTATGATTGTCAGTCTCAGGCAGAAATTAATTTTTATAATCATATACTATGCGCATCGAAATGGTATAAACGTAGCTTAACATATTGTTGACATAAACGCCACCACAACAAAAAGCGTCGGATTCAGGAACCACACCACTTTGATACACGCTCGTTCAATTTTACTCTAAAGTGAGTACAATTTCACTCACTTTCGTTAAAAGTGAAAATACTCTATAGTGAGTAAGGCTTGTTTACTCACTTTTGAGTAAATATGGTATTTGTCAAATTCTGAGTAACATTTACTCAGTGCTACAAATGGTAAAATTAGCTCGAGTGAGTAAATATTACTCAATAGTATTCGAATTGAGTAAGGGATTCGAATAAACTGCTCGAATGCTTTAAACAAATACTGACTTACTTCTATTAAACGAATGAAGGAAGCCGCTACCTGTTCATCGGTCATTGGAAAGGATCCGTCTGTCTTCCTCCGTTCCGCCTCCGACAAAGGAAAAAGTTCCGCCTCCGACAAAGGGAAAAGTTCAGTGAACGTAAATTTTCACACAACGTTTTCAAAGCTCTGTGAGTTAAACCTGTCAATTTAGAAACTGAGTCTAAGTTACCCATTTTTCTAAATCAATATTACTCACTTTTTGACATTTGAACTAAATAGGCAAAAGTGAGTACAAATTACTCACTTTAGAGTAACATTGAACGAGCGTGTAATGTGGAGAGAAAATAACTAATATACACTGAAATGAAAATCTTATTTATATTCATTAGATTTGTCATATGAATCATATGCATAATATAATTCATAGAAATTATATGGAAACTTATAATCTTTATTTAATGTGTACGTCAAATCTAAATGGACGTTATCATAATGAAAGTTAAAAAAATATCCCATATAATTTATATGGAAATCCGATGAAAGTCGTGAATAGTTGTGTCCTCGATAGTCATCAACTGCTCCAGATCATTTTTTTCAGGAAGTTTCGCATCTCAATGTAATTTTAAATCGCTGACAAGACAGCTCATCCAACTTCGCTCAAGGATATGCGTTAACGGACCATGAAATATATATCCGGTACATTTCATTACTCTATCTGTCTAGTAAGATTCATTGTTTTATTTTCAGTCTCGGGATCTCACTTCTCTTTCGCAAATATCTTGAGGTGCTCCCTTACCGAATGGAATACTAGTATAGCTTGAATCCTCAAAGAAAAGTAGTAGTTGGCAATTATCTGCTATTCGTATGACCTATATTGAAAGTTATATATATATATATATATATATATATATATATATATATATATATATATATATATATATATATATATATATATATATATATATATATAAATTTTATAAAACTAGTCATATGGTATATATGAACCTATATAAATACATTCGAAGTGAATATAATATGCGCTTCATAAATTGTTCCAATGTATGTTGTGCGGATATCTAGTAATGGTTATAAGACGCGCCAATAAATTTGACTCAGACTGGAAATTTCATTCGTTATATGGAAATCCTGTAAAAATAACGTTAAGAAGAGTTTTATGTTTCATAAGATTATCTCATATATTTGACATGATGTTGAACACATCTTGTAACTATGATTGGAAATGCTAATAGTGCAAAATCATTAGAATATCATATCAGCTGTTTTTCAAAGAACGGCGAATCTAACATTGACAGCAAATGGAGAAAATCATCGATGAATGTTTCGACTTCGGTTTCAAATCGTGTTTAGAAATTATCGTATATTCTCTGATCAATTTATGATTAGTCGATGAATTGTTAGTTTATTTTCAAAAGGCACGCAAATGTTACCACTTTCCTTCTATATCCATTGAATAAATCAACATAAAAAGAGTTTCGCCCTTTTTCGATTTGTTTACTTTCATACTTCCTGTGTGAATTATAAAGATACGCCCTTGCGCATTTTTTACGAAATTGACTGGTTTTCGCTACTAAGACAAATCTGTGAGTAGTTTTATTGTCTCTTTTACTATTTCCAGTAATAAAAGGTTCGGTAACTATCTAAAATAAAGAAAATAAATAGTTTCGCCCTTCCTTACCAGCAATTGAAGTATCGCCCTGTTTGTTGGCATGGAACACGGAGGGCGAAACTTGCGTAAACAAATGGAATGACAGTTTCGCCTTTTATAGTTCTTGGTATTACCAAGATTGAGATTTTTGTAGAATACGAATTTTTAGACAAAATTGTAGGATTTTGAAGCATTTATTGGTAGGAGAGAGAACCTCGATTTGTTTACTTTTGTAAGATACGTCCTTCTTTGAAAAACAGCTGATATAATGTGAAAAAGAAAATTTAGCTCAGTGTAGGGTAACAGAGATATTTTGGTCACTTCATATATTTTGGCCCACCTAACAAACTTTCTGGATTTAATCGATGTTAAGTAACCCATGTTGAATCAATTTGAAGCAAAGTCTTGGCATTACATTCCTTCCGTGGAATTTGGCCTTTCAGTTTCAACAGACTTCGCAACCGATTCTTAGAGTACAGAATCATTGCATGGCTAGTACTATGGATCCTACTGACACTAAGAATCCCTCCAGGTCGGGGCTCGAACATACGACAGCTGGCTTGTAAGACCAGCGTCCTATGCATTGAACTAGTGATGGGCAGAACCGTTCATTTAAAAAAACCGTTCAGCCACTGTAGCACTTCTCCTATGTAGTGACTGAATGCCAAACAGGTCACAACTTGACAGGACCATTGTAAGGATTAATGTAGTGATGGGCAAAACCGTTCATTTTGAAAGAACCGTTCAGAACTAAGCAGTTAAATGAAAAGAACTAGTTCTTTCGTTCTTTCGCTAGTTCTTTTGATTTAACTGTTTAGTTCTGAACGGTTCTTTCAAAATGAACGGCTTTACCCATCACTACATTAATCCTTACAATGGTCCTGTCAAGTTGTGACCTGTTTGGCATTCAGTCACTACATAGGAGAAGTGCTACAGTGGCTGAACGGTTTTTTTAAATGAACGGTTCTGCCCATCACTACATTGAACCGTCAACCAGGGTTGCCACATTTAAATCTGCATTTTTCAGAAGAAAAATCTGTAAATCTGTATCGGGAGCTCAAAAACCTGTATTGAAAATCTGTTTATAGAAGTGATAAGAAATCGAAGCACAACGGAATGAAAAAGTCTTTAGAACCCAAATTTAAAGAAACCAAAACTTTTCTTAGTCTGAATTTTATGATTTTGTAGTTGAAAAAACGCTGGAAGTTGTTTTTGCGTTGGAGCCTTTCCAAATAATGATTTGACGAAAAACTTTCAAAATCCAATCTGAAAGTGAAACTTAATCTGATCTCTTTTTAGAATTAACACACAATCAGGATAATGTTTTCGCTTCGAAATAATAATCAATACCATCATTTAATATATTTTAACTTGATCTTTATTCAATTTTTAATCCACGCTATCAAAAATCTGTATTTTTTGCCAAAAATCTGTAATCTGCATATACAGAATCTTGGTCACAAATTTATCTGAAAAATCTTTAAAATGCAGATTAATCTGTATATGTGGCAACCCTGCCGTCAACCCGGGCATGAATCAATTTGAAGCTAATCACATTAAATTACCTATTGCGGAAGGGTTTTTCAAAGATATTATAACATTTGGTGGATATTTTACAAAGTTGGTCAAAATAAAATAAATCCTGAAGTGGTCCAAAATACTTCTGTTACCCAATTTATATTACAAAGTACATGTCTTGGATTGGCTGTTCTATGCATAAGGCAAGAATCCAGTTTTTGTATGTTCGTGAGTCCCAACCTGGAAGGATTCTTAGTGTCAGTAGAATCGTAGTACCAGCCAGAAACAGAAGGTAAAATTCCACAAGAAGATTGTAACATCAAGAATTTGCTTTATTTTACATGCCTCCGTTGAAATTCATTACCTGTATTATTAAATTAATAAATATAAAATTCAGAGCCACGCTATTCAGGCGAAGTTTCTTTCGTTTTAGTAAAAGGTTTGTATTTATTTCTTCCATAATGTATTTTTTCACATATTGTGTCATAATTTAAATAAGTTAATAAATATCACAGAAAACAATGTGTAGTAGGGTTTGTTTGAGGAAGATTCATGTTTACAGGGTAGAAAATTTATGAATATTTGTATGGAATAGTAAGTGGCATTTTAAATGCTTCTTAACTGACTTATTTCTCTTTTACATGCGGTAGAAAAATGTGTTTCTGAAATCGTTATTGCATTATTAATTTTTCACCAGCTTCCACCAGATTTTGGTAGCTTGTGTATAGAAAGAAGTTATCCTAAATAACGGTAAATCAAGCACGGCCACGTGCTCTCGAAGCTTATGCAGATACAGTTCACTATAGCTATCATGTATGTACTGTGTAACGTTGAATTGGAAAATTGGATATGGCTATGCGTAGTTGTTTGTTATTTGTTCGTTGAGATGGTTGCGTTATGTTCCGGACTCGAATATTCTGTCCTGTGCTAGTTTTTATTTCATCTAGGCATTTCTCTGGCACGCACTGAAATTGAAAAAGAAAGGAATTCAGATGTTATTAATATTTTGTGACATCGATACATATATTTTTGTTAGTCTCAGATCTTCACTCAAACGAGTTTCAAAAATGTATGCAAAACCTAATATTGTAATATTTAAACTGTAACAACAAGACGTTGCCACATACTTCACTACACGTAAGACCATGCCAATTGAGAGGTAAATTTGGAGAGCAATCAATATCACGTTCTGGTACAGTTTCCCGCTTGGAGTAAATTCTGGCAACTGGAAAGATTTCGGTAATTTCTTTAATTTTATCTCTAATATATTTTTAGTCATGGAATTTTCATCACATAAACGAATGACACTTTTGAGAACTTGAAAGTACAGAGCAAGTGAATTTTCTCACTGCTTAAGAAAACATTGACTGTTGGGAAGTTATTTTTGACAGTTGGGAAGTACAGAACAAATTCCGCGTATACTTTCTCGCTGCTTAAGAGTGCGCGTGGAACTTTTGGAAACTTTAACGAACAAAATAATTCCGCGTGAACTTTCTCGCTGCATAGAAGTCGGAAAATCTATTCAAGAAAATGCTTTAAAGTTCATTCGGTTGTGTCGCACGAACTTCCAAGTGTGGATAATTACTCAAAAACGAGCCGCTTAGAATGCCGGTAATTAACTTCGTAAACTGCTTAAGCCTAATCAATCCCTTTAATCCGATATTTTGTTTGGTTGACAATGTAACAGGCTGGATTACATGTTTACAAGGTACTAATGACTGCCCCAGAAAGTATGGACGCAACCAAAAACCGCTGCAATTTCGCAATGGTTCAGAATCTGTCAATTTTTATGGCTGCGTCCTGTTGTTTACACTCTTTTCTAACAACTTGTGCAGTTGTTGATTCTTTTTCATTAGTTTGTCTCGAAATGCGTGGACTTTCAGTAGAACAACGTCGAAAAATTGTGTACAAATCACGCGTTTTTTTTAGAACGGCCAATAAGCCACCTGTCAACTTCCACTTTCGAAAGAAATTGCAGACGAGCTTTGAAAGATAGAGTATTAAATTTAACACCAGAAGAAAGAGAAAACTTTACTCTGCCGTTTACTATTATGACATACTCTCAGCGAGTGCCGAGTCATTCGAAATTACTCTTCAAAGTGAATGTTGATGGATGGCTTATTGGCCGTTCTAAAAAAAGGCGCGAAATGGTTCACAGAACGCGGACTGTCACTGAGAAAGATAGCAAAAATGGAAGGAGTAAGTGAAAAAGCTGTGCGAAATGCAATCAGGAAGTTCAGTGAGGATAACACCTTTGAGGATAAACCGAAAACGGGTCGATTAAAAGGTCCTGCTAACCCTCAGTTGGATAAACGTATACTGAAGGCGTTCGTGCAAAAGAAGGAGGTTTCAGTTCGGGTTGTGGCCAAAAATGTGGGCACTTCGAAGTCAAATGTTCTTCGTGTTAAAGAACGTTTGAATCTTCGAGCCTATAAGAAGCAGAAACAACCAAAACGTAGTCCGAAACAAGAAGCATCGATCAGGCCGAGGGTTCGAAAGCTGTAAAATACGAGCAAGTGTTAAATCAGTCCAAGACATCGATTGAAGTCGAAAAATTTGGTAAGAAAGCTATGGTCTGGCAAGCAATATGTAGCTGCGGTAAGATTTGGAAACCCTTCATCACCACTGCTTCAATGAACAGCGAAATCTACATCAAGGAATGTTTACAAAAACGACTTCTACCCATGATTCGAAGCCACAAGGATCCTGTTGTCTTCTGACCAGATATTGCTTCTTGCCACTACTCGAAATCAACGGTAGAATGGTGTACTACCAAAAATGTCACTTTCGTCCAAAAAGACATGAATCCACCAAATTGACCACAATTTCGGCCAATTGAGAAATTTTGGGCATTAACAAAGGCACATCTTTGGAAACATGTCTCGGCAGCCGAAACCATCCAACAGTTCGAAAAAGATTGGAAAAAATTGTCAAAACTTGTCGTCAAGAAGTCTGTACGGAATTTGATGAGGAACGTTCGCAAGAAGGTGCGCCAGCTAGTCTACAATGCCTAAGTAGCAAATGTTGAGAATAATATTCTGTTGTTGTAGTCTAATATTATCATTATATCGAATAAAATTTGAATATCTAACACTTGTGAATTATTTACAGCGAAATCAAAGTGCGTCCATATTTTCTGGGACAGTCTTTAAAAGGCCAAAGCGGAATGGAGAGCAAAACATCACTGTGGAAACTCTAACCTGAAAATTTTACATTAGTTGTTCACAAAACCATGACGGATGACGAAACTTATATCAAAACTGATATCTGTCAATTTCATGGACAAGTATATTTCATTGCTAAGTCTTTGTTCGATGTTCCGGCGAATGTTCGAAAGAAAAATTTAACGAATTTTAAGATTACTGATTGGGCAGGCGATTTACGGTTGTGGTGAAATAAACACTCCCTTCATCACTTCTGGACGAATCAACGGTGTGATTTACAAGAAAAAATACATTAAGAAGCTATTCATAGGGGAACTCAGTACATCCTAGTTTTGGCCGGAATTAGCATCCTGACACTACGCTCAAAACGAGTGGGAATGGTACCGAGCCAACGGAGTCAACTATATGCCAAAAATATGAACACACTAAATTCACCGGAACCACGCCTAATTGAAAAATGCTGGATAATTATTGAGAGGGAGCTTCTCAAATTTCGTAACACCATTATAATAGCTCGAACTGAATAAAATTTGGGTAAAAGCTACAGAAACATTGGGAAAATCGCTTGTACATTGTAAATGTACAAATTTTGTAAATTTTGTGAATCTTAACTCATTAGTGGTTTTTCATTCCCTGAAAAATTCAAGGAAAACAGCAATCGGCTTAATTTTGATGAGTTAATATTTATGTGTGTACCATTTTTATCGAATGCACCTTTTATCATAATTTAAATTCGTTTCCAATAGTAGGATTCGGATGAAATTCAAAAACGTTCTATGGGGCCGTGGAACCTTTTGTTTAAATCTAATTTTATGGTTGAGATTATTTTTATATTTTATCACATAACTTTGTAACTGTGAAACCGAAAGTAAGATCTGATATATTTCAGGAATCTCGAATGGGATTATGAGGCATTTCAGTTCAATCCAAAATCATGAAACGTGGCTCAGCCGTTCCCAAGAAAAAAAAATGACTTTATTTGTCACATGCACAAAAATCTGATTTGAAATTTCGTTGAAACTCGGCAATAATAATTTAGTGTGTACACCCACATACTGGTTTCAGAGATTGGCATCTCACAGAATAGTCTGTGTTTCACAGATTGCTGCACAAATCTTAAAAATATAACAGATTTTCACTAATTTCAGAAATCGATCCTAGACTGAGAATGTCTTAGAAGTCTTCAAATTGTCAAGGAAAACATAGTGAAAATGTATTTCCTGTTCCGGTATAGTGTTTGAAAGTAGCGAGACCTTTTTTGATTGTGCTCGCCAAAATCATTTCGATCTGTAATGATGTAATGAGAAGTGTGCACAAATTTTGCACAGACTAGTTTTTGGGCCTATCACAGATTTAAAAACAAATGACCAGGCATCATTGACTGCACAGCAAAAAAAAAAAAGAATTGTGACAATCTCAGTGGAATTATTGTTGTGGTTTTCAGCGGGGCATAGAATGCGGCGAAAGCACAGCAGAATAGCGAAATAATGAGCGTTAGAATCACAGGTGTCAGGTTGCAGATTTGCATGAAAATTTACCAATTTCTTTTGTTAGCAAACCCTGCAATTTTGCTGACTATTTACAGGTTTTTAAAACTTTTATATACAATCGGCTTCTTGTTTGATTTTTCTCGTCATACTTATAAAATTCAGCACTTGCATTGAAGGATTCCTAGTTTGCAGAGTTGAAAATTTTACCTGTCATCTCTGCCAGGAGTTGGACAGTTGTTTTAATCCCTTCGCTGTCTGTTGTAGTGAAGTTTGCGTTTTTATATCAACCATTAGAGCGTAGATAAATAAATCGTCTGGTGGATTGAAGGCAACTACAGATTTAAAAGGTAATATTCTCTAACGACAAGAATTATTTGTTTGTACACTAAAAGCATCTGTATCTGTCAAAGACGACTGAATGTTTAGAGAAGACGATTTACATTTTTTTATAGTAGTTCATTTTTATAGTTAATAATGATAATGTTTCGAATAAAGCACGAGGTTTTGAAGACAGAGACGTCGATTAGTACCAAGTATCATTGTATAATTATTATGGTTATAAAAACATTATCATTTAACGGTCAATTAAAAAAAGCGGGTGAGTAATGTCACAGTCATAACTGGAGGACGTGAATACGAATAAAAATGATAATTGTTTGTATTAGTTGATTGCATGAATTTCATAACTTTAACTGCTTCGCTTCCAGAATTGTGACGGAGTATTTAAACTAATGATTGACTTATTGGCGACAAATATTTTCTACCACAATAGCAGCATACAGAATTGTGGAATTATCTACGATATTGAACACTGTTCGGAGCGTTTTTCTCGAACGACAAACAGCACTCGTTTGTGTGCGAATTTCACATTGCGAAAAGTTCAAAAGGCTCTTCAAGTTATTCTGGATTTGCCCTAAATTACAGATCTGTATCTTCGATTTGCAAAGGAGCAATCTTTGAAGTACTTTAGATAATATTTGTAGCCATTAGAAGGGCTGATTTTGCATAATGTTCCCCATCGTTGTTCACTTGGTGTTGTATTTTACTCCAATGCAAACGACCAACAGCAGGATGAACCAACGATCTTCTTTGTAGAGTGATATTGGAACTGAAACTGAGCTCTGGACCTGAACCAACCGGAATTTGCTTTACTTCCTGCTCAGTAAACTGCGCAGGCTAGAATTGATTTAATTTTGAATTTTTTGTGATTATCTCATACAACTGATCTCATACAACTGATCTAACATTTATCATAAATTGATGATCATATTTCCGATGGTATGTATCAAAAATTATATTGATACGTTAGATACAATAAGAGATATTCGCGATCAAAAACTTATCACTCTCTCAGAGAGTAAATTTTGAAAAGCGCCCCATAGTAAAGTACTGAAAATCAAATACAATAATTTTCTGTTTTCGAGAAATATTGCGAAAAAATCACACGTTATTACATCGAAATAACGTATTTAATAGATTAAATCAGCTTGACTGAATACTTAGACGATTCTGATAGGAAATTATGCATCTTTTCGTGTAATATTACAACTTTTAGAACGAAATCAACACATTTGTGATATTACATAAAAATTGCTACAAATCACTACTCACTACTGATGTGCAACGATTGCGATATAATATCACAACAATCTTGGTGTCGTTCCAAAGATTGTCATATTACACGAAAAGATGCATGATTTCATATCAGAATCATATACAGTATTCAGTTGAGGTGATGTAATGTACTCAATACGTTGTTTCGATGTGTGATTTATCTGCAATATTTCTAGAAAACAGAAAATTATTGCATTTGATGTTCAGTACGTCTAAATTTTTTTCACATCAATTGATAATCACATCAGTTCCCAAGCAACCAGAAGTTCCACAATTACTTAAAAAGTCCACTTTCTTGCTGCTTAAAAGTACACGCGGAACTTTTGAGAACTTGAAAGTACAGATCAAGTTCCGCGTGAACTTTCTAGCTGCTTAAGAAAACACGTGGCAATTTTTGACAGTTCGGAGTACAGAACAAGTTCCGCGTGAACTTTCTCGCTGCTTAAGAGTGCATGTGGTACTTTTAGCAACTTGAAAGTACAGAACAAGTTCCGCGTGAACTTTTTCGCTGCATAGAAGCTGAACAATGTATTCTAGAAGCAGCTTAGAAGTTCGTTCCGCTGCGTCGCGCGAACTTTCAAGTGTGGATAATTACTTTAAAAATGGGCTGTTTAGAATGCTATTGATTAACTTTGAGAGCTGCTTAAGCCAAATCAGTCCCTTTTATCCGAACTTCTGGTTAGTTGGGTTGGTTCTTGCAGTGCTTCGATTAAATGAGGTTTCAACCTTTCGTCTTTTGGATAAGAAAAACTTTCCGAACCTATGTGTGAGGTTGGGAATCGAACTCAGGCAGCCTGTCACACTATACCTGCCCGCAGTCTTTCTATTCGAATTCCTATTGAAAACCTCTCAACATTTTTTAATTAAAGTACTTTATTATATTCTATGGCAGCCTTCGATTTTAGTCCGAACCTAGTCCAAGTTTCCAACCAAGCTGCGGTAAAACCGTTAATTTAAAGCTTCAAAGCCAGTGCTGGTTCTGAGTTAAACTACATTGAACTGTAAATCGGTTTGTTTTTTGAACCTGATTCTTATAACAAGTTGGCTCTCATCACTGCATTTTAACGTGAACACAGGTCAATTTAATCAAAACTAATCTTGGATTCGTTCAAGGTTTTTCAAGAAAAACGATATCAATTTTGAGCATTTTGTTCATTTCAGGCAGTCAATTCAAGCTTGTTTCATGGTTTTCACACGAAATAGACCACTGATCATTACACTGTATTACTTCGTTTGGTTTTAAAAATAATATTGTTTTCACACGTGCATTTTTGAAACACTTTTAACATTCATACTCACTTTCTAGAAAGAACACAGCCGCGCAGATCCCGACCATGAAGACTATGCTCATTGTCACGATCAGCACCGTGATCTGGTGCCCTCGGGAACAGATGCCGCCTTTGGGCAGCCGCTGGGGACCGCCCACACCGTTGATCATGGTGAAATGCGTTGAACTGGCCATTGATACCGAATCCGGATCTTTGGTTTTCGTTGTTCTACTCTGTTGGTCCTGCAGCTGTCGCTGCTGCTGCAGGTCCGAGGCGATTTCCTCGATGGAAATGATGGCCGACTCAGTCGGCAGATTGTTGCTGTCACCTTTGTGATAGTCAATTTCGGTTTGATCTGTTGACGAACTTGTGTCCGTTTGTTTGAATGTGATATTGCCGTTGAACTTGGTTCCGATAGCGTCCAATATTGCTGCTGTTGGAACCACTCCGGTTGTCGAGGATAGGTACTCTTCCATCGTCTTGCTGGTGCCGTAACTGGGTTCGTGGTTTTTGTGGATCTTTGCAAAGTTCTCCAAATTCGCTACCGTCAACAGTAACGAGCCGGACGAGGCACTCTGAAAGAATCAGAAAAAGGTAGCGCTAATCGTTTGCTTTGTGTGATCTATGCTAGGTATAAAGTACAATCTACTTTCACGAAAACTCTTGCTAGGGTTGTTAAAGTATTGTAAAAGTTTCCTAACCGAATAGTTTGACGCGGAAAACTCGAACAACCCCAGCTCGTTCCATTCTCCCACACCCCATACTTACATGTGAGCTGTGACTACTGTCTGTGGATCCTTGCGACGACCTTGAGCCACGTTTTGGCGTTTTCGCACTGCTGCCTTTGTGTCCGCCTTCGGCCCGCGTTGCTCGGTGCGGTTTAGGCTCATAAACATCCAAACTTCTGCTACCGCTGTAGCCAAGATTCAGTCTACCACCGTCAGCAGTAAATTGATTGCCGCTACTCTGCCGGCTCGGACGTCGACTTCCGCCTCCACCCCCTAAATGTTGACCTCTGCCAACCGCGACCGATGAGCTGTATTCATCGAACCGATGTTTCAAATCATCCATTTTGGACGCACTCAACTGAGCAATGTGGTGCAGGCTATGGCGGCGACGATCATATTTACGATCGGAATGATCGATTCCATAGTGCGACGATTCAAATGTAAACCCGACAGCCCGATGCGGCACGTACTGGTGCTGTTCATGGTGCATGAAACTGCGATTGGTGTAGGCGGCTCGTTCCATCACCCGGTGGCGATAGTTCCTGACGTCATTGGTGGCACTAAGTTTTCTGTTGTTCGGGTTGTTCCGGCTCGCAACCGGATAGTGCAGATAGTGCTGCTGGTCGGCGCTATCGAAATAGTCATAGGCTGGGATGTGCTGATGGCTGGAATGTGGAGAACTTGCAATGCTGCTGCTGCTGCCGCCACCGGATAGGCAGTTCGATGTTTTACGGGACGGTGTTTCCCATTCGTTGTCCATCTGGCATGAAAAGATACGGAACGGAAGAACAAATTAGTATACAAGGTGGATCAATTTTGACTGAAATTGAAAGTCAATGTCGAGCACGATTTTTACAATCTAGTGCCAAAAGAATGACTAAAATACGATAGCGACCAATTGTTACACTAATCAAAGAATCTTCTTGCCCACTGCTATGAGTCTTCTTATTTGCGAAATGATCTGTTTCGGAATTACTATCGATTAATCTGAAACAACGCAAACGTTATCAAATAACGAAAAAATTTTGGCTATACTTTTATCTCTCTCTTAGAAACGAAATAGTAGCAAATAGTAGCAATCAAATGAAAACTGTTACCGTTTATATTGCCATTGATTACAATTTCATTGAGTTTGATTCGAAATTCTGGTTCCAGAGTTACGAGTTGATAATTTTCTATTTCGTATTGAATTCACATGAAACAGCTGAGCAGAGAGTTGCTCTCTCTCTCTCTCTCTCTCTCTCTCTCTCTCTCTCCCCCTGTGTGTGTGTGTGTTTTTATGTGTGTTTGTTTCATTCTGTATGTTATACTGGTTAATGCACAAGTAATTACATGGTTGTTTTCAAAAATCGAAGAGAAAAATTTTGAATAGAATAGCACAATATTATACATGAGAAAGGCATCATTACACCACTAGGTGGATTAAAACAGGTTTTTTCTTGCAATGCTTCTGGGTGATCTTCACTCCAGATGCGGTAATTTTGATTGTTCACATATCGATTCAGCCAGAAATAAGCTTCGTCGCTGAACAGAAGACACGATTTACGCGTGATTTTTCAAAAACAGTGTTGCCAAAAAGATACCAGCAAAGAAATCACCCTTTAGTACATCGAGCCCTTGTTCACGAAATCTGTATTACTAACGATTCGATTCACGTAACTCTTTTCTCTAATGTCGGTTTCGCTTGATGCCAAACCTAACCCAGTTTTCACCCTAACTGCTGTCAAACCGTTTGTTTGAAGCTGGTTTTGAACCTAGTTTACACGTTGTTGAACTGAAAATCGAGTCAGTTTCGAACCTGGTTTCAATATCAGGTTTGCTGAAACCCCCGTTGTTAAGTGCGAACCCAACACAGGTTCGTGGAAAGTGTTTGTTTAATTAAACTACCCAGGATCAGTTTCAGTTTTCTTAAGCGAAAACGAAATAATCAAATTCCAAACGTACACATCTTTTACAAACCTACAAGGTTGTGAGTAAAACCTTAATATCGTTAAAAACCAAGTACAGCAAAATATCCTTACTATATCCTTACCAAAAGTCAATAATAAAATATTAAATAAAATATGAAAATTAATAATAAAATTATAAATAAAATATAAAATAAAATGAAATGAAATTGTTTAATTTATTATATTCAACAAAAAATAATAAATGGCGAGTCGACGGTTTTGTGACACTTTCAAACTTGCATAACTTTTTCTCATAGTTGACCAACAATTACCAAAGCTGGTTGATTACACTACACTTTTTAAAAGAAAGCGCTATTTAGCATGAATTGGATTTATAGAAGTAACAGGAGCGCAACATTTTAAATGTCGCGAACACACAGTAGGCGCAGCGGCTGAATGATGCGTTTGATTCGGCGTAGTGATAGCCTGCGCTCCTGTTATTTCTGTGTATGATATTCAAGCTAAATTGGGTAATTTTTGTTAATCAGCTGCATAACATGCTTTGTGATTGGTTTTTATTAACTATCAATCACAGCTGCTTTTATTGATGATATCACTTTACTAGATATTGTTGAATAGTATAAAAAATTCAGTATTTTTTTTTTCATTTCAACCATCATACACTCATTGATCATTTTCATAAAGGTTCAATTTTTGTTCATCGGTGAATTTATTCATCCCGCATTCGGCAAAGGGTTGAGGTATAACGACTTTGAAAATTCATTTCCCAAAAAACTTCTGTTCGAAAATCATATCAGATATATTCAACGTGTGAACTGTTTTCTTCAATATCATCGAGGAGAATGTTCGCTTTTCACAACTGATTTATTGCCATGTGAGATCAGTTTCAGTGAGAATCGCGTAGTGAAGTTTTCCTCGGTGAGTATTCTGATTGATGATTTTTTTTTGTCTGAAGATTACTTGCGAAAAATTTCAGTCACGATTTTCGAAATTTTGATTTTTTCCCAACACCGTTATCCCCGTTTGATTTTAAGGTTATAAAAATCGGCGAGGCCATCTTTTAGAAAAGTAAGCATATTATACCTTATTAAACACATATCACCATGCAATTTCGGAACCAAAATTTTGTATGGGATCTTTCATTTGAATTTAAGTTCGTGAAAATCGGTTCAGAAATCTCGGTGAAAATTGAGTACATCTTTTTACACACAAAGATTTTTTGAAATCTAGACGAACTGAAATAAAAGGTATCCATTCTCGACTCAAAAGACGATTTTTGAGGTGATTGTATAGCCTTCTATTTGTGAAAGACAAAACATGATGCTTTACAGCGAATTCAAAATGTATATGATGAAACACAAAAATAAAAATGACCTTTCATTTAACTTCTTCTTACTTCATTTTGAGTTGTTGTTCCTATCGGAAGTAAATATCATTAGGACTTCCTAAATTTGGTCGAATGAAACTATGTAAACGTCTATTAACAGTCATTGCAACTGTATTGCGAATACATTTGCCAAAATATCGGGAATACATTTTCCAATACCAGAAATCAACATTTATTACCCTAATGGTAACTGATAAAACACAAAACGGAAAAAATGGCTTCCGAACAACGTGGTGAATTTGATGTTACATTGATACTTGGTCCAGTTTTATCAACCCATCTAAGCTTAGTTTTACGATCTATATTGGTTCATGTCAAGAGCTGTTTCCGAACTAAAATTGTTTGCCGAATCCTTTCACGTTGTATAGGTTTTATATAGCTACAACTATACTTGTCAATTCACTTTCATCTACGGTTGGACACACTACTGAAGGTCATTTATTTAGCAAAACAAAAAAGCAAAGAAACACGTTAGACTGTGTACGATTCAGTTCGTTCGTACATCAGATCGAAACAAGGTTACAAGGTTATAAGAAATAAGAGAACAAATTTCAAATAACCTAATCGTTCTAACTAAAATAGAATTAAGTTGGTTCAGACCAGGTTTTCGTGCCTACCCATCTATCATGATGTGATTAATATGCGAAAAACTAAATGGCATAAATCATTGTAAAATAAACATGATTAACATTCAGATCGGAATATTATATGCGATATTCAACGCATTTTTATTTATAGCTTAATCAACGCAAAGGCAAGTTTTTTAAATAAATTCACAGCTGTTTTACAAAACCAAACAGTTTTTTGTACACTTGGACTGAGTACTGCTGAAAAGCCATCGAACCATCACGGAGCCAAAGAACTTCTTACACCGAACCATGTAGCTATCTTTAGCCATCCGGTAGCTAATCGGTTGGCAACAAGGATACTGGATAGAAGTGGATTTCGTCTTACCAAAGTACCAGTAGTGGGACAGCAAAAAAAAATCCGCCACATTCAATTGCTATTACGCTTGAAGAGTAACATGTGTTAGATCGCAAAAAAAATGTGACCATCAGTCGGAGGGTGGAGCACTGATTCGACCTTAACTTATCTACAGCAGCAGAGTCCGTCGATTAAGTGACTGGGATTTAAAAGTTTTATCATTCTGTGGTTCCAGAACCAGACAGTTGGATTACGCAATGACATGACTGGAAACAATCAGGTGATTGCTTGATCCGTTCCGGTACGCAGCCTGTGGAGGCTCGTTTCATTTGATCAAGCGAGCAATTTTTTTTTGTTGCAAACAAATTGTAATATTATTGCCGTTCACTTTTATCGGTAGTTTTTGTGGTGTACTTATCTGATGGATTTTTTTTTGTAGGTAAGCAACATATACTTCGGCATAACTGGGAAATAATGCCTGGTGGAAAATTTACCAGTGGTGTTTTCATGGAAAGCAGACCAAAGTATTTAAATAATAATCATAAAATGATTATATAAAAGAATAGCCAACAATTTGAGTATTTCCGAAACAGTTCAAAGTTTGTTTTTTTTATTGCCTAATTGTGAACTTATGAAAAAGACTAGAGCAGCGCTGTTGCTGAAAACATCTTTTACTACAAATATATTTGAAAGTTACCCAGATTTGAACGTTCGTTCTCTGTGTTCTTCATATGTTCTTTTGGCAGTATATCTAATTAGGCAGTCTATGTAATCCGTTTTGAATGTCATTCTTGGGTGGTTTTTGTTTGATATCTAATTTTGCCTGTGGTAATTGAGGACTGGTTTATTTTATGAATGTTGAGCTCTTTGGAATATTGCGTTTTTTCTTCGTCGATTTTCCGTGGAAACAATGTAACTAAAAATAATTACTCGTGTATTTTTTCTTAGTGCACAGCTTGAATTTTGACACATGGTAAAATGAGCACCCTTAGGGCATGTTCTGGTGTGTTCTAGTTATAGATGCATAATTCATGTTCATTTTTTATTTTAATCTGTAATTTATAACAAAAATAATTTGCAGCCCTAGCAGCGTTTTACTTGTGTTTCAAATAGATAAAATATAGAACGGCAGAGAGCTTTACGTTTGACAGTAGAACTGTTCTAATAATACAGATACAGAAATTTAATACAGATACAGAAATTCAATGCAGATTTGTACAGGTTCATAAAAAGTGAGAAGTAAAAATTAGACTTTCCTCTCTGAGTATCTATTAGTATTTGATTTCAGTGATTCTTTAAAAGTTTATTATTCAACGGACAAATCACATGTTAAAGTGGAAATAAAGAACTATCTCTTAACATCATTTTATTAGTGAAAAAAAGTGTAGCAGGTATAGACTTTTTATGCAGTAATACATATTTTCTATGAAAACGCCTGGCATCCCTGTGCACAGCCGATGAAACACACCCACTTAACAGCGTTATGTTGACGTATAGCGGAATGAAACCAGTGCTACTAGATTTGCCACAATGGTTATTTGATTAATATTTAACACGCTCTTTCTGGTGATATTCGCAGCCGAAACAGTTTTATTGAAATATTAATATCAATAATATAATAAAACTAATGTCACGGATAACAAAAACATACTTCTTGATGATAATTTGAAGAAGAAAAACAATTTTTGTTTTGTAACATTATGAGATAAATTGGCAACTTTGCGAAACCAAATGAGATGAAAACAAAGCGCAATCAAGTGAACTAAGTGAAAAACTTTCATCTCATATGTTTGAAGACTTGTCGGGTAATTTTTGAAGTTTTTAATCGGTTATTAAACAAGTGGCAGGTGAACATTACTAATTATGGAGTCATCCAGCATTCAATAGTAGTGTAATTGTGCGAAATCGATTAGTAGATATTTAGAAACATGACGAACTGGCAATCTTACGACGAAAATGTGTCCTAAATTGAAAAGTGAGTTTATTTTAAATAAAAAAAAACGATCACCGAAGAATTTAAAACCATATCTTTCAATGGAAAAGTGTGACAATAGCTTTTATAACCATTTTAAAACATTTCACAGTTTGGTTCAGGTAGGTTGTAGAATATTATTCATGTTCAAAGTAATGAGGTGAAGGGATGAGATGTAAATAGGAGCTCAGATAAAATAGGGAGCCGTTACCCTAGATTTCCTTAATTTAATACACATTTATATAGATTTCACTAAGCTGGAGGCAACAGAATCACTCGACACAGGAAACAGGTATACACGCTGCCAAAAAAAACCCCAACGGTTGACTTAAAATCACCTAACATGAAGTAATCAAGCATGTTTTTTATTGTTGGGTGAAAAGTACTGTATCGATTGAGTAGTTTTCACTCAACAGTGTAGTTTACTTCAATAAGTTGTTGTTGGGTGAAAAAAATTTTGTGTTTTGCATCGCAGAAACTATCGGTCAGATTTAAAGTGAGTGAAATTATTTTGTAAAATTGCCGATTTTGGGAGAATAATTAAATGATTGTCATCAATCGTAGTGTGAGTAGCTTTGTATAATTTCTATTTAAAACAATAATTACACCGCAATATTATTTCAGGCGATGGAAAATATTGAGATGCGTTCGATCGCTCAACGGTGCAGTTCCAGCAGCTCAATAGAGCAGCCTTGACAGTTCAATGATATAGTCTGTAGATTTAATACTGTGGCAGCTCTAATTGTAAAGTACAATGAATATGAATTCCCATAAAGGTGCGAAGAGATTTAATTTTATTACTCATTCTGAATTTTGTAAATGTAACGGTAATAAACCATGTGAACATAATTACATTGTTGAAATATGTAAAAAGATAAATATTAAATAAATAAAGTAATCATAGTTGACTTTATTTTTTGCGTTTTATTTTTCAAACCATCGAACGAAAACTGAAATTAAATTACCCAAATTGATTGTTATATCTCTTGCGTAGTTTCTACCTAATCAGTACTTGTGATGCTTTTACTCAAAAATAAGTAAAACCCATTTTACCCAAAATTGGCTTCCTGCACACAACCCCTCTATTGAGTGAAAAGTACTTAAAATTAGGTAATTTTGTGGCAGCGTGTACGCTTTGCCCAATACCAAGTCATTTTATCAAAAATCTGTTTTTGAACCAAAAATGTGTAAAATTTGTGTACACTTCCTTTAAAAAAAAGTTTCGCCACTCTTATTTCTGTGAGCAAAAAAACATGTTTAACCACTTTCAAACGCTCTGTCGGAAATGGATTTTCATTGTGTATAGATGAATGTTAGTATATATCTGCAATCTTTTAGGATATTTTCTCCTTCAATTATTACTATCAGTAATCCCTTCCTTTAAGCATTTGAACAGTATAATGAGCTTTGCGCAAAATTCTTTGAGTTATTGAGTCGACATGGCATTTCAGTGCCTAATCTGCGAATTCAAGTCAGGTCATAGTTTTTCAGTTTGGTAATGAGGTTTCATTCAATAATTGCATCGATTTGCAGTTCAAATCTAAGTTCCACATCTTCATATGCCAGATGTGTAAGTTCAAAGTGTCGTTTTGTTGTCAACATATAGCGGATAAAATCTGTTCGTTTTTTTGCTTGGACCAAATGCGTGTTTGTTTTACGCGATTTTAAGGAAAAACTTGCTTTTATTTTGTGTTAACCATGTCGAATTTCGAGCAAAATTAAAGCATTTGTGTGACAAGATATGATTGATTGTTCAATTCAGTGAAAAAGTTCTTGTTAAGACTTATGGGGATCTTGTTGCAACTGTCAAAACTTATGAGCTCTGGTTTCAACGTTTCAAAACAGATTATTTTTTATATTATTGACATAGAACTTTAAAATCGACCACAAATATATGTAGATTGACGAGCTACAATTATTATTGGACTAAAATGATACAAAAATTAAAAAAAAATTATGGCCGAGCATTTAAATTTCATCCTGCAAGCTATTTTTGATAGTCTAAGAGCCTTGGGAAAACTTTAAAATGGTTTGTAAATAGGTTCCACACAATCAGAATGAACATGCAATAAACCAGAGCGAAATGCTTCTTTCACGCTTTGAAAGAAAACTGCATCGGATTGTAACTGTCGACGAAAAATAAGTATATTTGGGAAACCGAAACGCAGAAATCATGGATAACGCCAGGGCAATCATTAACTTCGAGTTAACGATCGAAAAGTTTTGAGAAAAAGACAATGTGAAGTGTCTGATGGGTTTAGGAGTAGTGAATTACGAACTTCTTGAACCTAGCGAAACAATTAATACCGTCCGCTACAGGTAAAATGCCAAAACTTCGAATAAAAAAACAATTTGCCATCGTTTTTGAAAAACTCGATTATTTCTTGAAGAAAGAGACATTTTCAATTTCCGCAACTTAGTAATTAAATAAAATTTCGTTCTTTGGTCACGAAACTTTTATCTTATCTGAAAAAATAAAAAAATCATACTCTTTATGAAATCTGTATAAATCTGTATTAAACATACGAAATCTGTACAAAATCTGTATTCTTTATAAAATCTATATGTGTAAGTAAAAATCTGTATAATACAGATAAATCTGTATAAATGGCTTCTTTGAAAATCTGTGAAACACAGGTTAATCTGTGAACCTGACAACTAGAGGGAACAACTTCGTCAATGCAGTGCTTCCAGAATTGTTGACTGCTATTAATACGAGGGGTAACATGATGATGCTTGCATGCTATTATTAATAGATATATTCGACCAGTCAATTGTTTACTGTTTGTACAAATTTAGTTGCAAATAAATTATTTAAATTTTTCTACAATTGTTACTTAAATATTCTCAACATGTTCGGAACAATCCAGTATGGCATAGCATCGATATGGAGCACGATCACCTGCAAGATTGCACTCTTTGAGTCAGATAAGATGGCTGGTATTAACACTCACCGTTGTTTGGGTTATGGAGATATCTAGGAAAAATGTACCGAACTGACATTGCTCTCCCACACAAATAATAAACAATTGTCGGTTGATTTTTCATTAGGGCGTATAAGAATTCTGATGAAAAATTGATCAGCAGACAAGGATAAAGGCAGCTGACAAAAAAGAGAAAAATTGTTGTTACTATCAAGTAAAAAATATTAAATCGCTTTCTTCATTGGTTCTGATCAATAACGGAGTTTTTAGACATTGTGGTTATTCCAAACAACTGCAAAATTATTCCGAAGAACCCTATTACAATAGAAGTAAAAATAGCGATGTTATAGAACTGTTATGCTTTGTTAGGGTTATGTGTTTATTTGTATAACGGGAATCAATAATTCGAACATGAATTTATTGAGTGAACATATTGAAAATAACATTGATCCAAGTATCTCTGTAGCTAGACTATTGTAAACATAATCGCGAAATGATCCCAGTGTCAAATAAACTAATTTAAGCACAAACCTCCGATGCGATTCGTTTCCACTCATTCCTTTTTCAACAATGTATTGTGCCGCCATCGTTCAGTTTGTTTATGTTGCCAATTCGCAAACCGACCGTAAACTGCTAAAGCAAAATGACAACACTGTAAACAAATGTGGCCACTTCTCGCGAATCGAAGGCAGAAAGGAAAAAAAACAGCAACGACCTTCCTCATTCTTGTGGTAGCCAAATTTGCAGCAGGGAAAATAGCTTAATAGTTTCTTGCGCCAACAAACAAAACGATTTCATGATCCGCCAGACAGGTTTCAATAGTTTCAGCTATGTTTTGGTGGGCCGATGTCGTCGATAAGGTGGGAAATGACACGCAGAAAAATCCACGCCATAAAAAGTAGTTACTTAGCATGACTTTTCTTTTGTCAAACCAGGATACTAAAATATCAAGTCGGCATTGGTGAAACAGCCCAATATTGAAAATCCAAGCTATAAACTGGAGTATGATTTTTTCAAACAATCGTTGGTTATATAAAACGCAAGATGCTAAAGTGACTATATAACCAAACAAATCATTGCACCAGAATTTTTTCATAACGACAAAATTATTGTCGGCGTGTGCATAGTTTGTACACTGATGAAAATAGGATCGATTCATATGTAAATAGAACTTTAATTTCACATGTTTTTTCGTTTCAATCCTCAAACAAAGCGATTTGTTTTAAAATTTCATGTGTAAATTCACTAAGATCCAAGTTTAGTTTATTTTTCACTTATTCTATATGTGTTTTTCCTTTTTGTGTCCCTTGCTAATGAATCGAACTAAATGTGTTAAACACTTCATCTTCCAGTAGATATGAGAACAGTACGAATGTATCTGAAAAACATTTGATTCGGTCAAGTAATGTGATATACATATGAAATTCATACAGACTTCGGCGGTAACGATATATCTTATCATTTTGATGTGCCTTTCAAGTAAATTTAGCATGATTTCCACTAAAACAATTAACATATTAACAGTTCTAAATTTAACGTGTAAATTTTTATCGGTGTAGTGTTTTCTTCATTCATTTGTACCCGTTGTATTAGTAACTGGAATGTATCGACGAGCCAAACAAAAAACAAGAACAAAAATAGTCACTGTCCTCTTTCTTTTGTATACAAAAGAATGTATGCAGACCTCAACTGTAGAATTTTGCGTCATACGCCTCCACAACTCAGACAGACAATCAGTTCCATTGAACTTTTTAGCGTCACCTCCAATGATTTTATTTTAGTAATAGGGGAGAATGGAGATTTTCGTTTCTTTGGTACGACAAGAACATTACAGTTTTGAGGTTCAGGGTTGACTAATAATTTTGTTGATGTGGAGTTGGAGAAAATATATACTCAACAAATAGAAGGGTAGTAGGATCTTTCATAATACTGGTTTATTAATCGCCATAAATGAAATAAGCCATAGAAACTTTGAAGGAAGTAGGCCAGGTTTTCCTCCGTATTGTCGATCGTGACTAAACTTGATTTTATTTTAGCATTTATTACACTCTTACCAATCGCTACCTAATTTTGGGTCAAAACCTACCTAAAATCAACTAAAGTGCATCTCCCCAATTTTGGGTAACGAGTGATGACCTCAAAATTTAGGTAAATGTAAGTTTAGTACAAGTGTTATGCCATAACAAAGCACTCTACCCATTTTTACCGATCAACTCAAAGTTTGAGTAGATAACGACCTAATTTTGGGTAGCCTACCCGTAAAAAAATAAACCATTGATTTTACAGCATAAACAATTGATTTGCAATTAGATATATGGGTTACAATACATTTTATTGTATCTTGACAAGATTTTTTTTCATTTCCAACAATTCAATGTATTGTTCCTACGATTCTACAATTGAATTTATTGTACACGTGATGTTTTAAACAATATGCAAAGTGTACATTTTATTGTTTTCCAAGAAAACATGTATGAGAAAACTTCATGATTTGAATTGTTACGATACTTAACAACCTATACATTCTATTGTAAAAAGCATTTCCACAATTGATTGAATAGTGTATAACAATACATTAAAATATTTTTCAATGGTCAAAGCAAAATTGTGGCAGGTTTTGTAACAGCAAATCGTATTGTTTTTCAACAATATTTTTTATTCGGGTATAGAAGAGCTCGACAATGAGTGGTTTCTCCTAAAAAAAAAGTAGAAATGATTTTCAGTGTAGATCATGTTCAGATATATACACTCAAAAAATAATCACATTATAGTTACGTGAGAAGTTATGTGAACATTTGCCACCCTACTTTTCACGTATTTTTCAATAGGACTACCCTTTAGAAGCTAAACAATATATAATCCAATAAGAGTAACGTGTTTCATAGATAAAAAGTAGTGGTTGGTCATATCAAATTCAGCTATTAGATGAACAATTGTTATTTTATATATTGCTAAAAGCTACATGGAATTAAAATATATTTTCCTTAACATTGTGGTAACATTTATCTTTTATGATAATTTGAAGAAATTTGCATGAAAGCTTGTCTCCAACAACCTATAGGACTAATGGAGATTTTCTCTCGTTTTCGTATAAACAAAATAAATCATACCACAAAAAAGAAATATTTCAGAAAACTTGACACATGAAATTATTATGGCGTGTTTATGATCAAGTAACAAGGACTTGAAGCTCTTGAAGACACGTTACTGTGCATCAGATGCCGAATTCGGATAAAATTCAATTGCATTCGTTAAGATGTGTGAGTGGCACTGACAAAATCTGCAAAGTTTAGAAATTTAGTTGAAAGAAAATCACAGTTTCCAAACTACTTACACTGCTTTTCGCTTTGTTGAATTTGGAAGGATATTTTAGAAAATTTATAAACTACTTACACTTTAAGAATTCACTACACATAATTTAAAAAAGAGCTTTTCACATTGGAAATTCACGTAGATTGTTTGACGATTCCTCAGTATGTGAGGATCCTATTAGTTTTAGACGATGTTCGCATAACATTCGTTTTCGTCACGTAAAACATTCACTTTGACGTTTGAAATTATGTCACGTGATTTGTCAAGTAATTTGAACATGAATTTTTATTTGAGTGTGATATAACTGAAGTAATCATACACTCAAGTAAAAATTATAGTGAATTTTATTATGATATCATATGGGTTTTAGCCACTAGAATTCTTCGTTTGCGAATCATAAGGCCGCATTATGAAGTTACGAACTTATTGGAACCTTGTGCGAAATTTCCATGACAAACATAAGATATTCGTAATAAAACTATAATAGTGATAAAAGAAATACATATTTTAAAGTCATAAACTTCATAGTACACTCTTACTCAAAGTTTGAGTAGATAACGACCTAATTTTGGGTAGCTCATAGAAGAGCTCTACAATGAGTGATTTCACCTCAAAAACTAGAAAGAAATGATTTTCAGTGTACATAGAGGTATGTGTTCCATATTAATCTTCTGAAATGGTTTTTGATGATTTTCGATGTTTCACCTTTTATTTTGATGGAGTGAACTCCTTGCATGCCGTTTCAGTTTTTTTCATTCAAGTAGTTGTAAATGTAAAACTGGTCTTTACTGTCGTTCTTTCGTATTTGAATCACGAGTAAAAAGCTGTTGCGATTGCCTGTTTTTTTGTAACTCTTATTAATATATAATTGTTGTAACTCTTATTAATATTTTGTTGTAACTCTTATTAATATACTGCTTGAATGAATAAAACTAAAGCGGCATGCAAGGAGTTCACTCCATCAAAATAAAAATCTTGTAATTTAACATCTTATAAGATGCACGTAATAGGAGGCTCGTATTTCACACAAATTTATATTCACAAACATGTAAAATTGTGTGATTTGAAAATTACATGGCTGGAATTGAAAAAAAAAACAAAAAAATTGATAACAATAGCGCGACTTGAACCGACAAACATTAAATCACAGAGCACGTCAATTGATTGACTGAACCACAGAAGCACAAATCTGCTAATGAATAATTGAATTACACTCGGAGCCTGTAAAATTCTGCACTATTGGAATATTGCGTCATTAGACAAGTTAAGTTGGTATGAATTGTATCGTTTGTAGAATTATGTCACCAGTGAAACTCATAATTTTTCAAAGTAATTATTTGATATTTGTCGAACGGATAGCTGTAGGTGTTGATTTATCGACAAAATATTGTCAAAATGATGCTAAGAATGACTGTTTGTACTTTTATCACCACTAAGCTTAAAAAGAGATAAGTAAGAGATTGATAGAATTGAAAATTTGAGGAAAAAAATGAGAACCCAAAGCCAATTTCACAATCGGGGTTGGCAAAACGATTTTGAACAATCTTTGAATCAATACAAAATTATGATTGTCGCTCTATTAATAACAATGTACCTACAAATGCAGCTTTGTCAGCTTCCACTTTGTGTTCACTTGAAAAAGAGAATAGGCTATCAATAAGGCATAGTAATAAGTGATTGTACTCTGATATTGTTGCGTATTCTGAGAGTACATCTTGTTCGGAATATTGGTTTCATGATATCTCCTTAAGCTGTGTAATACTGGAGAGCCTAAATCTGTTCCACCAAAAGCTATTTCACCGAATTGATTATTTTGTCGAAAGCCCGCGGCGGCCTCTTGGATACAAACTTGTTACCGCTTCGTTTGACTGACGTATTCAAAGTTAGGTCTTTATATATTTTTTTCTTGTTCTGAGGGTTATGAATCAATCTGGGAAGAGAAATCAAGAATGTATCTTTCGGAGAAAAGTATGGGAAATGGGGTCCAAAATCATTATCCGTTATTTCAAAAAAATTCAGATGTAATATTTTGGGTCGACAAATTGGGTTCGAACACCAGTATCTTAAATCTTTTTCAATTTAGAATACATTTAAATTTAATTAAATTAAATTACAATTTAAATTCCATTCGGTGAAATGTCGAGATGTCGCCGAGATGGTATTTGTTCAATTACCCTTTCGACTAAATGGTATTCGACCAAAAACCATTCGGAGAAACGACCCTTTTGGCGAAACGGCATTTGATAAAACAAACCTACTGTATCATATTTATTACATTGTGACATATTTTTAAGTGCTGAAACACCTTATGGGGTTATGGTTTATACACATTTAAATCATTCATCTAATTCTTAAAGATGTGAACAACAACCGAACGAGAAGTCATTCTCTCCTAATGATATCAGAATCAAGATTACAAAAAAAAAAACAAACCCATCAGAAGGCGCCATCATTGTAAAAAAGAGAGCTTACAGAAGAAGTCCCATTCACTACGGAAGAGAAGCGGTTTTCGAAAGCGAGTCGTCTCATACGGGCAACTGGTTGAAGAAAAAAAATTTTTTTCCTGCTTTGCGAAACCTACACGATCTTGCCAAACCGGATCTTACAGGTTGATCTTGCTCCGTTTTAAGATCTACGCTACTCGGGAGGCTATGAACCGTTCTGAGTCGAAAGGTAAATTTAACCCTCGATCGGTCATCCTTATAATTTCAACTATAGCAAATTTTGCAATATTGTAAAAATTCTATCCAATGTTGCAAACAGCCTTGAATCGCGTAGCTCAAGGGAACTCCAAATTAAAAAAAAGGGAATGAAGATCTATAGCATATTTTCAGATGATTTAAAATTCATATAAGAAAGAAACAGTAACCATAATTCAATTCACCTTAATTGGTGATAAAATCAACTTGTTTGTGTCAAATTAAATAAACATACACGTTGGACCAACGTGTTCATGGCTATAAATTATTAGTTGGTGATGGTATTCTAGATTAATAGGATGCTTGTTTTAGTTTTGAACTAGAATCAGTTTTCACGAGCCTTCATCCTCAACGACACGTGCCGTCTAGTCCAGTTGCTCTGTTCTGTGGTGTTCTTTATTTCCATTGCAGAACGGTACATTAATTACTGTGAGAATCCGGGTTCGTCGTTTAATTTTTGCTCGCAGCGCATGCCCGGGGTAGAATCATTGAGGGCTTTTTTTTTCTTCTGTGAATCACACATTAAGGAAGTAAAGGAGACAGAGAAAATGTACTTAATGTGCTTCGCGTGAAGCATTATAAGAACTTATTTCCTGGAGTGTGTCTGAATAATTTGTGCTTAGTACAGAATACGGATAAATTATTCGATTTAACCATAAAAACAAGCAGAAAATATTTGATTTGGCTCCAAATAATTGAATCATGGTTTAAGTAGTTTTCTATATTTGATAATTTAGAACGAATCGAGCTTAATTGTTGAATATATTGCGAAAGTTTTTAGCCTTGCCTATAAGGGATGTTATTTTCGAATGTTTCATATTCACTGTTTCATTCGGGGTAAGGAATATTGGTGTTGTGATAGATCTTTTTTTAGAATATAGTGTTAAATATGATCTAGTTTGTTTTGTGTTAAATTTAATAGAAGAAACTTTAGTTTAGGATTTAGAGTACATAAACCTTTGATGTACTTGCTTTTACTTGTTTATCAGGACGTTGACGAGGGTCATAAGTAGTGGTCAAAATAAACATATGTGTTCATAGATTTTTGCTACTATCGTTGAAATATAGTAAACAGTCCGAGTAATGCAATGAGATTAAAAGGAAGCAAATTGTTAGTAGGTGTATTATAAAATCGGAAGAATTTTCTGGGATATACTTTACATACGTTACATTGATTGTTGTCAGAAATGGGTTTTTGTTGCTATTTGAGAAATTTCCCGCAGCCTATTTTGGTTCATTTCACAACCCCGCACATTGAGTTGGGAAGTTTTCTGAGACGAGTTTAAAATTTCTATAATATAAATAAAAAAAAAGCTTCTTTGTCAGTAAACTGTCTTTCGCGTCGTCTTGAGATTCCGCCTAACGATGGGCTAATATTCATGTATTGGCCTGAAATCTGGCGAGTTGGACGTTGTCTTTCACTCCATGACCTTTTTTCCTTTATGGCAAGATACCAAATCCACTAAAATAGAATGGAACCATTATGTTGCTTAAGGGAAGCTAACATACGTTTCCTTTGTTCTGGTTGATGGTCCCGATCGTGACGAAAATGTGGCTCCCAAAACCACAGTAACAAATGTTCCACCACACAAGATGTTTCTTTGCGAATTACGACAGCTCTGAAAATCGTTGCCACTTTTTCTCTTTCAGTTGCTGTATAATATTCCTGTCTAGCAAGCTGAATAAAGACTGTTTCGAGGTAGGTTTCATCATCTTGAACCACACAAAACTTCGTTTGCATCTTCATGTACATCCTTCGTAATCGACTTGATTTACTGATTGTCTCGATGTAGGGTCACCACTTTCTTGTCTGGTGCGTAGCAAAGAGATTGAGGTGAAATGCAGTCCCAAAAAAAGCGCGCAAAATTTTAACCGCTTGAGTTGAACGAATAATCGCACAAAGCATGACAGGCGAAACTGACACATAGAAACAAGGAATATTTTCAATGATAAAGTGCAGTGGGCCTACCACATGTTCTATTGACTTGTAAGAAAGAGACTCCTATTGATTCGTAATGGATTTGTGAATATTTCACAATTTGAATAAATCCTAACTCAATCTTTATGATTATTAATTACTGTTACACTAGAACTATGAACCATTTGTATTTATAATTGTATAACATGATTTTATATGTATATGTATTTAGTAACAAGTTAACAATGCATATACCGGGGCTTAGTATCAAATAGTAATTCACTGCATGAGAGAGCGCGAACGAATTTCATTATCGGTTAATAAACTGTTGAAAAATGAAATTATTGGACATTCACTAGACAACGAAAACGTACTAAATTAATATATTTTCCATGAAATAATAAATATTAATATAACTAATACTTGACTTGTATTTATTTCATTAGTAGTCTGTCTAGTGTAAATTTTTAGTTTTACTACAATCTGAAGTAATATCTATTATACGATATTACATCACAAAGTAACATCAATGTATTGAGCTAAATAAAGTTGGACATTACTAGCATGAGAACGTCAGCTACCTTAGAAAATGAACGATTTTTTTTATAATATCCACTTCATTGCATTCAACTCGTTGTTTTTTCAACAAGGAACTCAATGTTGCATAAATTCATTTAATTATTTTATTTGTAATTTTTGCCCACCGTGCATTTTTCACATAACCATTATACGGAACAGCAGCGCGAGCATTGTAGAAAATGATGAATTCGCTTAAATCGGCTAAAGTTTTATAACTTGGGTTGCGTATCCAGATTCTTTGTGAAATTTTGCTTCAAATGTTCTTGTTTAGTTCTGAAATCATCCTCGTGGAACGGAACCTTATCTGTTTATACATTTCAAAAATTTGTTTTAATCCACCTAGTGGTGAAATGATATCTTTCTCATATCAATCATACTCTAATATATAATACTGTGGTATTCTTCAAAATAATAAAAGAATAACCGAAATCGATTTGTTCGGCCGTCTACTTATAAAAACCATCAATTGAAGAAGATTTGAGATCGATTTAGAACTTTTTTTACGGTTTTTCGACCTTTCCAGTGATTGTATAAAATTTTTAACACACTTTATTCTATATTTCCGGGTCCGAAAGTCGAATCTGAATAAAATTCAGGAATTACGTATGAGACCTTTCATTTGAACCTAAGTTTGTGAAAATATTTTCATTTTTTGCACATTTTACCATATAACTCCGAAACCGGAAGTCGGTTCCAAATAATATTCAGGAATTTTGTATGGGACCACAAGACCTTTCATTTTAATCTAAATTTATGAAAACCGGTTCAGCCATCTCCGAGAAAAGTTAGTGCAAATAAACGTTACATACACACATACGCACATACACACACAGGTATGTTGCGTACTCGACGAACTGAGTCGAATGGTATATGACACTCGGCCCCCCGGGCCTCGGTTTAAAAGTCGGTTTTCACAGTGATTGCATAGCCTTTCTATATGAGAAAGGCAAAACCAATTACGGCTCGACAAAGCAAAGTTATAAAATTATAAGAAGTATTCTAAGTTGTGATAAATAAGTTTAATTGCAAAAACCTGTGTTTTTGGGGTTTTGAAATTATGTTTAGTTTTTGAATAATTGATCAAAAACTCGACGCCCGCATTCGGCTACACTTCACCTTGAGGCTTTGGTCACTCTATCAGAAGTTTTTACGAACTCAGGTTTTCGATCTCGCCTCCGATCCAGCCTTTCCGGCTGTCGACAAGCATTTTTGAAAAACTTAAATTACTTGGTGACAATTGAACTACATTGAACAATTTCACGTATTGGGTGTGCTAGTAGGTCGGATTTTCATGAAGCGCGAGCAAAATTTTACTAAGTTGCTTCCTTCGCATCGATGATATTTTTATAACTGTCAACTGAAAAGCAAATGTTCAATTCAAATAGTGGACATAATGTCACACACACATACACATCTGTTAAATAAGGGGGTACAAATTTTTCAATACAAGATCAGAGAAAAAAATGAGTCAAGTTTAGGTTGACATTTTTGCATTTCTCATATAGAAAGGTTATGGAATCATTGTAAAAACCGACTTTAGAACCGAGGCCCAGAGGGCATAGTTTCATATACCATTCGACTCAGTTCGTCGAGTACGCAATATGTCTGTCTGTGGGTGTATGTGTATGTATGTATTTATATATGTAATATATTTGTGCACTCAATCTTCTCAGAGATGGGTGGATCGATTGCAACAAACTTAGATCCAAAGTCATGCAATCTCATACAAAGTGAATTTCATTTAATTTATTTATTCACTTTCCTCAGAGATAATGAAACGTTTTTGATCCCATAACAAATTTAAATTTCATCTGGATCCGACTTCCGGCTTTGGAATTAGAGGGTGAAGAGTATGAAAAAGTGTCGCTCACAGCGGTGAAGCAAAATATGTAAAATAAATTCTAATCAAATCTAAAAATTATTTCTATCGATAGTCAATTTCAGTAGAAGGCCAAACAAAGCGAGTCCGACTATCCTGGTTTTCGATTCTAGAAGTACCGGAAATAGTGGTGCTGTTTCATTTTGTAGGTGTACTAGAGGATGCAAAACAAACATTTTTGTTTTCTTTCAAGAAGCGAATTGTTTCGAAGAATACCATATTACTTTGAGGTTATACTTGATTTCGACTGGGGTGATAATCGTTGAAAACAGGAAAATGGAAATCTCGGTCTTATAATACAAACGAATGTTGGGACAGTAAACAACATTCGTTTGTATTATAAGACTAAGACAGCCGTTTTCCTGTTTTCCACAATACCACATTACTATATGTAAGAATGTGAGTTATATGAGAAAGGCATCATCACACCACTAGATGGATTAGAACAGGTTTCTTATCGTAACATCCTATACACAGGTTGCGATGAAAAACAATTCGGTTGCATGAAAGAAACAAAACAGATCTCACATATTATGTTAGTATCCAGTGGGAGATTAAAGATAAATTAGATTGGTGATTGCGTATGTGGAGTTTTATTGTGAAATGATATCTTGAGACTGGAACCACGCTTTGAGTTGCTTGCTGAGTAGAGGGCAGTATGATTTCCCCCGAAAGAAGGGAGTTGCAGATTAAAATCCAGTCACTGGAGTACTTTTTCGCAAATTCTTATTTCTGCTTTCTCATTCTTCAGTCAGTTTCCGGTCTGTTTCTAGTTTGATACTGGCAAAATTGAAACCAGGTTCATGACGACTTTTACGTCATAACGAACATAATAAACAAATCGTTAGTAATGAAAATACTACCCAAATTCCGAAAAGTTTGTCGTTCAAAGCAGTTCGCTTATCCATTAATTGGACAACATTTTTCTTAGATGAAGCACTCTTGCACTTTTGCAACACATCAAGCCAACTTTTTATTTGCGTTTTTAACCAACACAAGGTTTTGTCCTACTCGTAGCTTGATGAGATGCACTGTTCAATTTATCAAAAATCATAATTACCTTGACGCCAAATAATCAAAACACACAAACTAATCAAATGACAGAGGTTTGCTTTTATCAACAAACATCAAATAGTATTGCTTCTACTCTCACTCACTCGTACGGTTGGCTACTGATGTGGACATCGGCGATGGCATCATATTTTATTAAAATTCAGCCAATTCTTTGCATCGGCTGTGAGTAAGAATGTTTGTTTACGTTGGCCGAGAAATTCCAAACCATTGAAGCGCAGCACCATTGGTCAGAACTGATTCATAAACGAGATCACGAGATGAGAATTGGAAAATTCCCACAAGCTAAGATGCACCATCTATCCAACAACCTCGCGACCGTCTGATGCTGAATGAAGACCGTTTCGGGTAAAGAATATTGGATTCGTTTTGGGTATGGCTTGGTAAGAATTGATATGACTTTTATTAGATTCGAAGAAACATTCATTCCACTCAATTGCGTCGGAAGTATTAACCTGGTTTGCACGTCTTTATTTTTCTGTGAGTAAAGAATCAGGCATGTAGGCATTGTTTCGTAAAAAATGTTGAAGTTTAATATGATAAGCTGTGAATAATTTTTATTCCAGGGCTCAGTATCATTCAGATATCGATGTCAGTTATTTCACCACATAGGAATTTCTGGAAAACATATTTGTGATTCAGAATGATGTACCGCTAGTACAGTGAAGAAGGTCATTTGGTGGCATTGCACAGTGGCTCAAAGTTTTAAGGTGAGCTGTCAGGTAAAAATAATTCGATTACAGAGATATTGTGAACCTGATAGTCACTCGTCTCTCGGGTCAAAAAGCTGCGGAATTAGGATTCGAGCCCAGGTTGATTGCGTGAAAGACGATGGTTCTATCCATCATGACACGGCCGTCCTCAGAATCTATTTCCAATGAATTTTGTGTCGCTCAGTTCAGAAAACTATGTAATATAATCTTCGATAAGTTACTGTACGAAAAATATGAAAATACGATATAGAATGATAGCAACACGAAATATATATAATATTTAAATGAATTATTTCGTTTCTGCTAATTCTCTTGATTCTCTTGATGACCAGTGAAGGATCCACTATGCACTGGTTCGTATGCTGCAGCGGAGGAAACGCTAGTATGTCAATTATGTGCGAAATGTCTACCGACTGCAGAGGAATGACCTTAGCTGAACCTGCCGGTGGAGTAGGTGAATAATCAATTTCTATTCAGTACGTGCCTAAGTTACAACGACTGGAGTCAAAGATCAGAATGTTCTGCTATTTTGAAATGGGGATAGACTCGTGGTAAACAATTTATGCAGTGCATAAGATCACGTAATGGTTTTCGTTGATTCTAATCCGATTTATTTTCACGACAGCAGAAATTAATATTGTTTCCATTGTTTCAATATTATTTCCTTTTATTTTAATTCTTTTCTAGTTTCAAAACTGAACAAAAGTCGAAAAGTTATGGATAATATTGTTGTTTCGCTTTACTATGAAATTCCAGCGAAATCAGAATATATCTATACTGCCTTGATAAATTAACGTAGGTCCAATTATCTAAAATAAGCTTCATTTGTCAATTTCGATAGAAGGCAGTTCGTGCTCGCATCTCACCCGACACAGTCGAAAATCGTTTACGGTCGAAACAACAGAAACAAAGACAATACGTCAGTGAACAATAGAGTGTACGAAATGGGCAAATACGATTTAACAAAGCCTGAAACTTGGCCTACAAGAACACTTTCAATTTGTATTGATTTCAAGCGCTGAAAAGTTAGACCAGCAGCAAATGAAATTGAAATCTTACTTAAAGAGCGAATGCATCCAGACGCTAATAATGTAAGTAAGATTCAATTCAACAAGGCGTCTGACTGTGTGTACATTATGTTTAAACGTGAAAGCGATGAACTTTCATTCGCTTCGGTTAACAACGAGGTGCACAGCGTTGAGTGTGACAACATTAAATACAAAATCCCTGTGCACATGGTGGACAATGCCATAGAAGTACGCGTGCATGATCTTTCCCCGCAGGCCACCGATAAGTTCGTTCGGGAGAATGTGGCGCAGTACGGTGAAATCCTTTCCATCGAAAGGGAAGTATGGTGGAGTTTTTCCCCGGCATCCGGAATGGCGTGCGAGTTGTGCGTATGCAACTACGTAAGGCAATTCAATCTTACATCATTTGTGGTCAAGGTGGGGCACGTCCGTGTAAAACGTTGATTACCTATGAAAATCAGCTGATTACATGTCAGTTTTATGAAAAACCTGCACACTATGGTAAACCTTGCACTGAAACTGCGAAAAAGACCTTGTCTTCAACCAAAGACAAGGTCAACCGTTCAACAACGAGAACTAGTAAGCGCAGTAGTCATGTTCCACCATCAAACCAACCAGCAACTGCAACCAATGTACAATAAGGCACATCTAAAGCAACTAGCAACGAGCTCAAGACTACGAACAACAAGGAAAACGAAACGAAGACGGACACCAACAACAATACAACCGATGAGGCAATGGATGACGAAACGAGCCACGAACAAAGTGCCCCTCAACCCTCGCAAGAGGGAAATGGAAGCTCTTCTCCTCCTAGAAAAAGAGTGACAACGAGATCCACTTTAAAAAATTCTTTATTTAAAAAATCGGCTAATTCGGCCACGTAAAGCTTGTACGCAAATAGGCCTGAATAAAAATATCTTTAAAAAAAATACGATAGAAAAAAAAACTTGGAGTAGGTAATGCCGGATACATAACCGTGACATTGACGTAGGACTGCATTCGAGATGTGTATAGATATTAATTGATTTAATATCGTTCGACCGTTTAAGATTTTGTAGTAATGAAAAGAATGATTAGGTTTAAAAGATTGCGTTTGTTTTCTAGGAAGATATTTAAGGAAAGATTTAATATAGTAAGTAGGGAAGTAGGGCGCCATTTAAAGTCATTTGTAAGTTTGAGCCTTGACCTAAAACAAATCATTACATGAATACAATCGTATCATAAGTCGTACAATCGCTCATGTATTACAATGTTTCATACATCTCAATATTTGAGTGAAAGAAACTACCAAAATGCTATACTGGTCTCATTTTCGTTTTTCGGAAGGGCCGAATTGTGGAATTCTATACGATATTAAACACTGTTCGGAACATTTTTCTCGAACGAATTCCGCACAGCTGCGCTAAACTGATGATATTTACCTTGGATTTACAAAGAAGTAATCTTACTAGTTCTTTAAATAACGTTTGGGGACGGGTATAGCGTGATGGGTAAGTCGATGCCTTTCACGCAGCCCGCCTGGGTTCGATTCCCAACCCCGCACATAGGGTCAGAAAGTTTTTCTGGCCCGAAGAGGCGAATGACATTAATGTTAAAGCCTCTATAATTGAAACAAAAAAAAAAAATAAAAAATAACGTTAAGAGTCTTGTCATTTAGAGAATGGCTGATGTTATATAATGTTCCCCATCGTTGCCTACTTTTCGTTTTCCTTTTCGCTCTTGTTTGAAGCGAAACACACACTGCGAATGTCCAACAGCAGATATGCTCACAGAAAGTTATTGTTTTTCTGCGTTTAGGTTTAAGGACCGGAACCTGTTATTCGCCATTCACTGAGCCATTGGCTGGGTGTAATTCCACTGTCTTGACGTTTTGGCGGTCTGTGCACTAATTGTGTCTCCGTTTATGGATTATCATAGACTGTAGCTAGCAACAGGGTCGATGTGCAACAGAGTCTATTGATAAATTCGGTTGATTTGGATGCGTCGTGTTTGGAACTATTTTTTTAATGTTTTCGTAATAAACGGTATTAACAAAAATCGTTTATATCGTTTACATTATTAACAAAAATCTTACACTTCTTCTATTCGTTTCGTGAAAGAATTAGAGAAAATAAGTTATTAAGAAATCCAACCTGGAGTAATTTCGTTACACTTTCGTGTTGTGAAATTTTGTAAAATGCACCCTGGCGAGCATAGCAAAGAAAGACGTAGTCCTACGTCAAAAACCTGTTTTTATCCACCTAGTGATGTAATGATGCCTTTCTCATATTACTTGTATTGTCCTAAATATTACTAAAGGATTAAAAAATCATTGAATCTTGAATGGAAGCAAGAAAGAAACTCAGAATTTAGGTTAATTATTGAGATACTTTTCAACCAGATATGGGTAGAAGAGACTAACAAAAACATTATTTGCTCTTATTTTCTTGTGAACTTCACCAAATTCTAGATAATTTTTCTTTTAATTTTCTAAGTACTACAGAAGTGCTTATTTTTAGGTTCATCTAGATTTCCGTATACTTCCGAGTATTTGGGACGCTTTCGAGTCCCTTCGAATCTCAGAGAGGGCAACGGCAAGGTGATGGACTCTTTTGCCCTTTGTGCAATATTACTTTGGAAGACGTGCTTAAAAGAGCGACGAACGATACGAGTGGGACGATGTTTTGAAGCTTCGTACAGCTTTTTGGCCTCGCTGACGACGTTGATATTGTGACATGTAACCTTTCGAAGATGATGGAAACATACATCAGACTGAAGACCAAGGTAGATGTATTGGACTAGCTATAAATGCATCGAAAACAAAAGACATGAGAGGAAGAAGCTATAAAGAAGAAACACTACGCCTTCCACAACGAACATTGATACCATCGATTATGATACCAGCAGAGAGAGAGGCGTATTTAAGTAGGAAATCGTGCGTCCTTTGGACTCAGAAAAACCCCTTCGATCAAGTAGAGTACGCCACCGCACGAAATTGCCCATCTATAAAACGCTAATCAAACCGGTTGTTCTCGTTGTTACAAGACCTGGACTAAAGTTCTTATTATTCACAGAAAGTGAGCGTTACAAGAATTATTTTACACCGGTTTATTAACCTAGGCGCTCATTTTCCGCGGTATAAATTTCGTGCAGTGAGTCAAAAGTTATTCCAGATAGAAACCGAGAGAAGAGAAAAAAATCTGCACTCCCACTTTGATAATCCAACGTGGTCTAAAATAGCAAAAACGATGAAATCAACCGTATATGATGTGCTCAAACGTTTCAGGGAGGCAAGCCTCAAGGTAAGTGGTGTAGTGGGACATATGACCACTAGTAGAACCAGAAGGTGTTGAGAACCATCAGAGCAAACCCTGAACTATCAGATAATAAAATCGCACAGTACCGTTCGAAGAATTCGTTTGTGAGCAGGATATGGTTCTTATGAATCTAGCAAGCAACCAAACAGAACACTGAAGCAAAGTCTCGTCACCAAACTGGAAAACTGGAAATTGTATCAGCAGGACTAAGTACCAAGCATACCCGCTCATCGACGATGAAACCTACGTCAAAAAAAAACTTGGACAGCTTTTATATGGCGACGGTACGAGGACATGTTCCTGTGAAGTTTAAGATTGCTTTTATGGGCAAATTTGCCGAAAAACTGATGATTTGGCAAGGGATATGCAGCTGCGGAGCAAAGACTGAAGTGTTCGTGACGGATAACACGATGGACTCGAAGCTGCACAAAGAAGAATGCCTCAAAAACCGCACAATACCTTTCATTAAAACCCATACAGGTCCCGTGAAGTTTTGGCTAGATTTTTTTTTTGTTTTCAATTATAGAGGCTTTAACATCTTAGGTCATTCGCCTCTTCGGACCAGAAAATCTTTCTGACCCTATGTGCGGGGTTGGGAATCGAACCCAGGCGGGCTGCAGGCTAGATTTGGTGAGTTACCACTACAACCGGGAAGTCATCCAGTGGTACTGCGGTAATAACGTAGATTTAATCGATTAAAACATAAATTCACCCAACTGCTCACAGTTCAGGCCCATCGAGAGATTGTGGGCAATAATGAAGAGGAAGCTTAAGAAAAGTGGAAAAACGGCTCGGGATGCGACTCAGATGACCAGATGGAACAAATTCGCCAATTTTTCATTTTAGAAACGGGGAGAAATAATTTGTGTTGATTTTTTTCTTTTTTTTTTTGTTTCGATTATAGAGGATTTAACATCTTAGGTCATCCGCCTCTTCGGACCAGAAAATCTTTCTGACCCTATGTGCGGGGTTGGGAATCGAACCCAGGCGGGCTGCGTGAAAGGCATCGACTATCCCATCACGCTATACCCGTCCCCTTTTTTTTCTTAAATTACAGTGAATTACCGTTATTTTGATGCATTATCCTTATAAAAGAACACCACAGGACTAGGCTGATAGGTAAAGTAAGTAACAACTGAAGCCGGCTCGTTTAGTCAGCAATTAACATAACCTCCAAAATGAAACACTTTTGAACCAAATTCAAAAGGCAGTTTCAAATATTTCATTCACTCTTTAATTCCGGAAGCGAAGTCGATTGCGGATGAAATTTAAGTGCAGTTCATAGGAGCATAAGACCTTTAGTTTGAGGCTATGTTTGTTAAAATAGGTTCAGCCATCTTTGAGAGAATTTGGTGAGTTCCGTGAAAATTTTGAACACTATTTCCGGAACATCCGGAGCGGAAAATCGTTTTTGATCATCAAAAACACAAAACATGCTCAATATAAGAATTATATGCCTAGTTCAAAGGATATTGTTCGTGTTTACTTTGCCATGTATAGAAACATGCTCTGAAAATTGATCTTGACGTCAATACGTCTTACTTTACTATGTACAATGAGGTTTTTTAATATGTTTTTTATGCGGTTTTTACGCGGCGTTTTACGCGGATTTCTAAAGTTACACGATTTTTCACGCGGATTTTCGAAGTTCCGCGTGGATTTTTGAAGTTACGCGGATTTTCGAAGTTATCTAATTTTCTTGTTTTGTTTTAGAAATACATGAAACGTCGAGTTATGGTGTTATCCCGAAATTTTAGACATTTAAAGAAAAAATTTCTGGATTACAACAGATCTGAATGTTTCATGCATTTCTAAGATATTTTGCAAAAATAAATATGTTTTCTTTAGGTTTGCGGTTTTACCTATTTTTATATATATAAAAAATAGGTATAGAATTCGCTCAAACTTTCGAAAATTTTTTCGAGGCCCGGAGGGCCGAATGACATATACCAATCGATTCAGCTCGACGAACTGAGCAAATGTCTGTGTGTGTGTGTGTGTGTGTGTGTGTGTGTGTGTGTGTGTGTGTGTGTATGTGTGTGTGTCCGTATGTGTGTTGTCAACTAAGAGGTCGAGATCTCAGAGATGGCTGGACCGATTTTCATCAAACTAGTCGCAAATGAAAGGTCTCCCCGTCACCCAAAACGCTTTTGAATGGTTTTGAGATCGGATGTTTACTTTTTGAGTTATACAAAGTTTTATGTCAAAATTTTCAGTTTTTTGACAGTATCTGTCACAATTGACCTTGAAAACCGAATATGTTTTCAGACTTAGATTCTGCACGGCAATACCTATCCAACAAGCCATAGATTGTTAAAATCCGTCCATTTTTAACGGAGATATCGAAATTTTTCTGTAAGCGACTTTTCCCCCTATTCCAGCAGTAGGAGTTTTGAGCGCTGTATGACAAAGAAATGCTTGGGAGCAACGGAAAACACGATTTTTTATACTGTTACATACAATTGTTTCTAAGAACCAAAAGGATTGTGTACAGCATTCTTTTTCATGACATTTAGCCTCGGACCGATTTTGGCACGGCTCGTTTTTGGCAACATAATCGTTCGAATATGACATATATAAACCAGATGATGGCAGAATTTTTTTTAATTATTTTGTTTTAAACTACTTACAGCAATAAATGCTGGAACAACATAACATCCATATACCATTCGAATCAGTTCGTCGAGATCAGCAAATGCGTGTGTGACAAATAACTTCAATTAATTTTCTCGGAAAATTTCTTTCCTACAAATTCAGATTCATACGAAAAGTCGTATGCTCCCAAACAAAGTTCCTGCATTATGTTTGGTTCCGACCTCTGGTTTCGGAACTACAGGATGATATGTGAAACGAAATCAAAATTGTGTAACTCATTTTTCTTGAAGATGGCTGAACCGATCTAAGATGCAAATGAAATCTAAGAATCATCTAAGATTCAAATGAAAAGTTTCAAAGTTCTATAAAACATCTTGCTTTTCAGTCAGATCCAACTTCCGGTTTCGGGGATTGTATAAAAATGTCTATTCCACATAATTTAATCAGGTTTATCGGGTTAGCAGATTTGGATAGTCGATAAAAAAATTAACTTTTTTCAGTTTTAGTGGTATTCAGTTGTCGATCAGAAGGCACCTAAAAATTTAATTCGTGCTATGATCTCTCAAAGATGTCTTAACTGATTTTCAAATGTTTTGAAACAAATGTAAAGTGTACAGCTACTCAGGTGAATTTATCTGACTTCGGCCATACCGCTTTTAGAATTCCGGTTCCAGTATAAAATCGTTTCTCAAAGCTCAATCGTTTTCTCAAAAAAAGCCTAATCAAATTTCAGAAACAAAAATTTTAATTAAAACAAACTTATATACAAAAATTAATTATTTTATCCAATTATGACTTCCGGTTCTCGAATTACATGATGATGAATTTTTAAAATTCAAACCGATATAGAAGATGATGGTTCCTGAATACCGGCTCTGGAAGTACCTTAAATTACCGTAAACTCTAGAGTGGAACTTACATATCATGGCATGTTTAATCGATTATCACACTTCTAGATTCAAATTCGATCCGATTTGCAGTTTCGACATTACAGAGTAATGAGTGATTAAAATCTCAAATTGTCGCTTAAAACGAGGGTCATTAAAATAATGTCATGAAAACTTAAACACCGAAGAATATTCATGCAAAAAACACATGCGGATTGATAAAAATAGGTATCATCTCACTGCTAGGTGGATTAAACACGTTTTTTACTCGGATTTACGGAGCGAGTTACGTAGTTTTTCACGCGAATTTCCGAACTAATGCGTTTTTTACACAGATTTCCGAAGTTACGCATTTTTTTCATCTCCCGCGTTAAAAGAGACCTCAGTGTAGCACCTTCTTGAAATCCGCCATGCGAAAGAATGGGTAGAACTTAATCGTGAATATCTCGAGTTGTACTAAATGCAACAACGTAATTTTTTCTCCATGCCGGCAGAAATATGATCAGCAATTTTTAATGAAATTTTCAACAGTGTAAACAGTGTAACTTTTGGAAACAACTGGAAACTCGCATCTGAATTCTGAGCTTGTCCCAGTTTTTGAGTTTAGTTCTTGAATTCCGTTCTAGAATTCAATTCTGGCCCAAAATTTTAGTTTTTGTGTAGATAAATAAATGATGGCACAAAAAACTCAGCAGTAGTAAACATATTGGATAAATTCCGCAAATATGTTCTTTTCAGAACCATTAAAATATACTCAATGGATTATGAAAGCTTACACCTAGTGAATAGCTAATTCTACAGCAAAAAAAAAACTGTAATTGTTCCGTGTTATTTAATTGAATGGTAGAATATGTTTTTCGTCAATAAATTGTACTTTAGTATAGATGCACCGTTACAATTTTGGGAGCGAAGCAATAAATTTTTTTCTGCTTATCACTCTGTAATTCCGGAAACGGAAGTCATATCTAGATAACATTTAGAAACGTTCTATAGAACTGAAAGACCTTTCATTTGAATTCAAGTTTGTGAACATCAGTTTAGGCATCTTTGAGGAAATTATATGGATAATTAAAAAATTTGGCTCACATCACCCTGTAACTCCGGAACCGAAGGTCGCATTCGGGAAAAATTCAATATCGTTCTATGGGAAAGTAAGGCCTTCCAATTGGTTCAGCCATATCTGAGAACATCGAGTACAGTTTTCACAGTGACTACATATTCTTTGTATATTGGAAAGGTAAAAATATATTAACGAAACTCAAATAGTGCACGTATGCATATAATAAACATTTTAATATTGCATAGTAGAGAGGATGGTGACGTTTGGGATACCGAAGCGCCACACGTCGGTTGTTTGCTTTGCTTGTTTGGTGGTGCGAATCTTGGTTATATGTTTTTTTCCATAACGGGGTTGTTTAAGATATGCAAGTCATAGTTTCATTTTGCATTTTTATTTTCGAAGAAACTGGCATGGACAGAACTCGACTGCTTGATTCTTTGAATAAACAAGCCGTCTGCAAAACCGGAGGAACCTTCAATGCCGTTCGATAACTTCATGATTCAGAGTTATCGCCAGAAAGTGAAACTTCGTTATCGAACACGTTGGTGGTTGAAGGATACATGAAAAAAAATGTTTCGATAAATTTGGGTATCCAAAAATAGTTACCCTGTCACGTATGCCATTCTTAGCTTTGTGAATCGTATCGCTTATTTATGTAAATCAGACCATCATCAATCATTGGTTCTCAATAAGTTGTTCCTTTACTTTCTATATACATCGAAAAACGGATGGATTGTTTTGGTAATTAAGGTAGCTACCGGTTTCCGAAGGTAGATTAAAACCTCAAGTTCACGGTGAAACCCTTTTCCTAAGCATTCTCAATTAACTTATGCAACATCTTCGTTTGAATCGCGTTTGTTACTATTAATACTGCTAACCTAGCCCTTGAAATGGATCCGAACGGTCAGTTCTACGAGTGTGGGTTTGACCAGATCAACACTTCAACTCGGCTCAACGTTGACAATCGTATGCATATCATGTTCACGCGAGTGATCAATTTGCATATTAAATGTGTGCAGATCGATAAATGGGTTTCCGTTGGTACCGAGGCGGACCTGCTGCGGTGGTCAATGGATTGCTTGGAATGTCGGTTCCTAGAGCTAGCCGGCAGTGATAGAGGTTTGATTCGTGCAGATAGTTTGATTCAATCGGCGCCTCATTAACCGTAACTATACCATAAAATATTGTGCACTTGACATTGAATGCCTCTCGGTAATCGTGTTTCGGTATGTTGTTTGCCACCCCGTGTGCTGGCCATGACCGCGGACTTGTGTGCTAGGGGAGGGCATTGCACGAGACAACTCCGGTTGACTGTTTCGTCGCTTGGGTAAAACATTTAAAAGTGTCAGTAGTTTAGCATGTTATTAGTTTTCCATTCAATGAGTCGTGTTAAGGTGCCACTAGGTAGTGACACTATTGCAAATATGAAAAACTTGCAACTATTTCAAATATGAAAAACTACTTTTTCCTATCAATCGCTTGCAATATTTGTGCGATATGCTCAACTATTCCAAACATTTCAATCCACAATTTTAATGTTTGGACTTTTGCGATATATATTCTCTCAAGGTTTATATGAATTATATTTTTGAATGTACTGTAATCTCTTTAACAGTTCAATGATACTGTTTTTTTTACAATTAGGTGAACATGACATAACCTAACAAAATGAACTGAATGACAGTGATCAGTAGTTTGTGAACATGCTAATTCTCGTTTAAAAAGCAATTTACATTTTTAGAAAACAGTCATTATTGAAAAACGCGAAATCAGTTGTTTTTTCAAACCACTAAAAAATTTCGTGACGAAAACAGTGTTGTTCTAAACCACTCTACGAGTAAAGATGTTTTCTGGCCTATCTTTCTCTCGGTAGAGACGTTTCAGATGGCAAGATACTGAAAGTCCCTAGAGTTAAATCAGATTTTAGAATGCAAAACGCAGTCCGAACCAAGAAGCATCGATCAGTCCAAGAATTCGGATATTGTACGTTGTGATGCTTACTAAGAATTCGAACTGTATAACCATGGATGACGAAACCTACGTGAAGCTCAATTACAAATCCTTGACGGGCCACAATACATTGCGGTGCAAGAAGAGCAAGTATTCAATCAGTTCGAGATATTGATTGGATAAAATTTGGTAAGAAAGCAATGGTTTTGAAAGCAACTGCTTCGATGGACAGTAAAGTATACATCAAGAAATGTTTACAAAAATGAGTTCTACCCATGTTTCGAAGTCACAAGGATCCGACTGACTTCTGGACAGATCTTGCGTCTTGCTATCACGCGAAATCAATGGTGCCAAATCACGCGAAATCAATGGTGCCAAAAATGTAACTTTCGTTGCAAAAGACATGGACCCACCAAATTGCTAGCAAACTTGACCATTGACGACATTCAACAGTTTGAAAAGTGTCGACACTTGTTGCCAATAACTTCCTTCCGAATCCAGTGAAGAACGTTCGTAAGAAGATTCATTAGCTGCACTACAAACGCTAGATAGCAAATGCTGATAATAGCAATCAGTATATCTAGTCTAATATTAATTGTATATCTAATGAAAATTAAATATTACTTTCAAAACTTTTCATTTATTTCTAGTAAAATTACGTACTTCCATACATTCCGAGGTAGTCCTCACATCGAATCAGAATTACGGCTCGATTAGACTGTGGCATCTAAGCTACAGTTCATGTACCAAAGCTCTAAGATGTATCTTTGCCTTGAGATGTGAGCATATATGTCTGGTTTTATTGATTAAACCAATGTCATGGCGGCTTCATATGTTATAACGAACCAAATTAAAAATTAATCGTTCTTAACCAAGCTTTCGGCATTTCTAATAGGTCAATATATAGGTGAATGACCAGACGTTGTCCTGATGGAATACGACACATCTTCTGTTGACGCAATTTTGAAAGATTATGAACAATCGCTAGCTTTGATAGTTTCAGTTATTGACAATGGAAATAATTCATAATAAACTGTATTTATTCGGATTCAACAAACCCATAGCAGCACGTATCATGAATTTCATATGAGCCATAGGTGCACGTATCATAAATTCTACGAAACACATAAATTAATATCAATGTTGTACGAAGTTTCTGAAACCATTTAGTGGGTTTCTGAGATTCCAAGTGTTTTGATTTTCTTAAAACTAGCAAGTAAATTTTATCTAAAACAAGTAGGTAAATATTAGCAAATCATTGTATGTGAATACCATTTACACTTTGCGCGGAATTTTCAAACAATTTAATTTTTTTCGGTAATTTATCGTCGAATCGACGCATTACGTTGTAAAACATTATTGATTGGAAACTGCGCCTATATTAACACACATGAATTCTAAGAATTTTGCTAAGACTTGTTCGCGACAAAATCTGCACAGATTAAATTTGGAATAAAACAAATTCTACATTATTTGTCATCTTAAAAGTAATATCAGTTACTTAATTGTTAACCACTGCTGCATATTGTCTGCCAAACCAAATATTTTTAGGAGATGGATTTTTTCGTTTTGAAATGCTTCTCTTTGCTGTCCCGTTACATGGCAGCATACAAAGACCCGGTCACTTATGCAATATTTGAATTTTAGATCTGGTCACTTCTGCAATATTTGCTTCATCTTCGCGTCCTTCTGGTGGTTCCTGAGATCCATTTTTGTTCCGTTTCTTGCTTTCCTGGCTGTTGTCAAAAGTGTATCGAAAGATTTAGGAATGTTTTGAACAGTGCTGGAAATGGAAACCAAGCCTTTTTTGATGTTTTCTTACTAACAGATCCGGATTTTCATTGCGACCGCACCGCTCTTCTTTGGACGCCTTCTACGATCTAAAAGTTTGTAGTATCACCAAAAAATGATTTTGCACAATGAACAGACATACGTTCTTCAGTCTGTGAGTTGCTCACTGTAGCATGATATGCTATCTATCGCGTAGAACGCAAATTCTAAAATAGCGTCTTGAATATATTAGAAATACCTATTGCTCTTCTTCAAAGAAGAAAACATTGCTTGTGCAGGTTCGAGAACGCCACAAGAGAGTAGCCGAAGTCAATCAAACGACAACAAGAGAGGCAAGAGAAGAAAAAAATAGAATGATTCGAAAGAAACATAATGTCATTTTGCTTAAATCCATTTCACTGTACCCATTTCCAGTGTTGGTGATTGTCGATAATTTGACAGAAGCTGCGCGATATTTTTCTATATTGTATACAACATTTTCTCATACTTCTCATAGTAGGTTTCTCATACTAGGTTGCAATATTTCAAAATATTTTTTGTGTGGAGCATTCACATACATTTTCAAAGACACAACTTATACAAACGTTATATGCACATAGTTAGAATAAGCGGCAATAGTAAAATGATTCTATCGCAATTATCAACTGCCCGTATAGAATCGGATCGCGAAACGAGAATAAGCGAGCGTTTGTTGCTTCAGAGAAAATCCCCTCAGCAGCGTGCTAACTCGTGATTCTCAGACAGGTCATCGAGAGAAATTCGCTCTCGCACTGGTTTATTTGTTTATTTTGTTTATTTTGGGAGAAGAGAAAAGCCCGATGGAGATGAAATTCAGTAATCTCTCTCCAGCAGGCATAAAACCTTCTCATCTTTCGTATCAACAGATTACAATGATCCAAAAGATACAATAAGGCTTAACACTAACAATAAAAACTAATAATTAAAACTAAACATATAACCCTATATGGATAGGTAAATGGATGATGAAGGTAGGTGGAGGGGGTGGAAAGTAAGCGTGGGCAAACAACGGGGTTAGAATCGGAATGTAGATCTAATTAGTGATCGAAAAGATGGTGGAAGACGGAGAAAAGAAAGAAGTGCGAGCTGGTGTCTATTATATGTTAAATGAACCATGCCGGCTTTTTGTTACTACGATGATATCCGCCTCTCTTTGATGGCACTGATTGAATCGTGTGAAGATTTGCTAGTGAGCGTTCTTTGATACGATAAAAGCCATCCTTGTTTATTTCACTGAATCGTGCATGAGTCTTAAATTTTGTTTTGGTTGCTAATCCAAGAATTTTTGGCATTCAAAATGTCTTACTCTTCACTGTACGTTGCCGCGTTAGATTTTGTGTCATAATTTTGAACGCTGATAACTCAGTAATTCGTGAATGGATTTATAAAATTTAACTACCAATCTATTCGGCAACATTTAACTTAAACATTTATGGCAACGTCGTTTATGTATTTCAATAGCATACCATTGGAAAACTGGTTAGAATCGACCTATGTTTTCGCTAACCAATCACAGCGGGGCAAATGATGTCATCCTATTGATTATTCGTGCACGGCCGACGGTTCCGATTGTCGGTCTGCATTTAGAATTGTTGAATGCCATTAGATTAGGTTGCGGTTGCGATGGTTGTGAACAGATATCTTTGTTTACGAACGAAAGCCGAAGTTCGCAAAAAAACAAAAAAACATTTATAAAATTATTTCTTGAACGCAGTTGACGATGATTTATTAGTAATATTAGTTAGTGTGTCACAATTATTTGTCTATTTTTTTCAAATTTAACTCTGTTGATGAGAGAGTTTCAAAATTGCATTTTTAATGTAATTATGATCGGTCGTGTCTCGTACGCAACCTTGTAATTTTCTCCGTATCTCATCTTGCTGTCACTTGTTCGAATTTCACAAAGTTACCAAATCTAGCTGTTGGAAATCCAATCCAGAATCAAGCCAATCTATTAGTTGTAAGAACGATGTAATTATTTAATCATTGAAATAGTTTAAATGTTTCATTAGAAATTCAAATCATGTCTTTTTTTTCACCCCCCTGCTATGGAAGCTGGTTCCTGAAACCGAAGCATTTTGTTTTGGTGGCGTTGTTGTCAACAATATTTTAAGCTACGTTCATATCATACAATCCAACCACACTGGTGTCAAAAGTTAATTTCTTCAAACCCAATATAAATATAACTCTTGTCTAGTATTCTCTGCAAAACAAGTAATTTGACCCCTTTTAGAATAAGAAACAAGTGGTTTGCTATAGTTTGATTATATTCCATCGAAATCATTTCCTTATGTTGGTGCAACCGCATGAAGAAAGATGTGAACACTGTTTAAACACAGCATTTGACAGCGAACTAGAACCAGAAGAACCAAAAATTTCGGCTTCAAGCCAATTGTATGCAGATGACAATCGCACAACCGGGGTGTTTTTTTTAAATTTAATCCATACAAAATACAGAAAGGAAATTTAAGTACAGGTTCAGAATTCAGAATTACAATCCAGGTTCACATTTAAGATTAACTTGTAAGCCTCGGATCTCTGTTGAATTTTCAGAATTCGAGCCTAAAATCTTGTTCAAATCCAGAATTAGGGTCAAGAACTCTGCTTCCCGGATCAGAATTTAGGTTAGATCATAAATTTCTCCAGGAAATCAGATCCAGAATCCAAATCTGAGATAATAATTAATTTTCAAAACTGAAGTCCAGGTCCACGTTTAGAATTCAGGTCACGGAAATCTATGAATCCCTGTCAGGAGTTCAAGTTTAGAACCCAGGTATAAAAGTCAGGCCCAGAATTCGGATCCTGATTTCCGCTCAGGAATCGAGGTCCATGTTCTGAAACTAGGTCCAGAATTCAGGTGAAGAGTCAAGGTTCAGGTTCAGGATCTAGTTTAAGGTTCGAAAACTTTGTCGGGAGTTCCGGTCCTGAATCCAAATCCGGGATCAAGATTCTGGCCCAGAAACAAAGTCCAAGCCCAGGTTGAGAGTTAAATTTTAGAATCCAGGTTCAGGTAAATACTCCATCAAGAACTTCGGTCCAGAATCTGGGGCTAAGTTCAGAATTCATATCCATAGGTCAAAAGTTGACGTCCAGCATCTCGTTCCAGAATCCAGGTCCAGACTAAGAATTTTGGTCCAGAATCTAAGTCCCGAATTTAGGTTCAGAATTCAGATTCGGCACTCAGATCTCAAATTCATATTCAGAGGTGGTCATGTTACTCCATTCAGGTCCAGGTTCTGAATCCAAGCAGAAAATACTGGTCCAGGGCCAGAATACAGATTTAGAGCCAGAATCTTTATCCCGAACGCAGGTACAGAACTCCGGTCCAGAATTAAGGTTCTTAATCAGGCTACAAAGTTTGGACCTAGAATCCAAGCCTAGAGTTCTGTTCCTGAATCCAGGTTCAGGTTTGGAATCCAAAATCAGGATCAAGTTAGGATTCTGGTACATGCCAAATTATCAGAGTAAAAAATCTTGCTTAGAATCCTGAATCCAGGGCTAAAACCCTGCTCAAAATATACGTCAGTAGTCAAGAAACTAGGTCCAGGTTTTCAATCCGAATCCGTGTTTAGAATCCAAGTGCAGATTTCTGCATCAGCTTCGGAATTTTTCGATCAAAATCTATGTTCAGGTTCAGTATTAAGATCCAGACAACTCGTCGGGCCCAGGGGTTCAGAATCCTGTTCTAAGTTTAGAATCTCTGTCAATAAGTCAGGTTCAAGTGTAGAATCAAAGAATCGTAGAGAACACAGGTCCAGAATCCAGTTCAAATTCACAGTCCAAGGGCGAAATACTGGTCAAGAATCCAGGCACAGAATTCACGTCCACAGTCTAGGTTCAAAGTTTGGTTTCAGAAACTCTGTCAAAAGTTCCAAGATCCAAGTCCAAGCTCGTGTTTCGAATTTAGGTTCAGGTTCAGCATCTAGGTTAAGGTCTCTGTCAGGAGTTCAGGTTCACAATCTCGGTCCAGGTTTTGAGACCACTGCAATAAACAGAGAACAACAAAGGTGTTTGTTTATTGTGAAATGACACATTGACAATGAGCATCAATCTGAAATCTTAGATCACTACTTTACGAAATATTGATCCTTCGTAAGTAGGAGAAGTGTAGGAAGACTGCAGAACCGTCTAAGGTCGCTTGATCCGAATATCTCCGATTCGTTCGGTCTTGCACCGAAGGTGGGTTTTCACCAAAGGAAATCTTTTAAATATGTCACCTCGGAATACCGTAGATGTCAGATTAATCAAAAGAAATTGCATACACCCACATCTCGTCCATGTGCCGTTAAACGTATGCCTTATTAGTATTCTACCACGAAGACTGTTCTGCTGAATGATGTGGAAATTACACATCTCACGTGCGCACGCCATTCTAGATGTCCATTTGAAGCGATACCCGTGCCAATGTTGTCAATGAGTGTTGCAAAACAACGCTCCTATTTGGCTTTGTCCTTTGCCGTCACTGTCGTGCTTGCTATACTCGGGCGGCATTGAAATCTTTCCCCACGTTACATCATCGCAGCTCGGTAGGCAAAAGTTGCCAGCCGGGGCCAATAAACTGTCTGTAAATATAGGTGGTCGCCGAACGGCACAAATATGTGTCAATGCACCCTGCGTGACAGGCCAAAACAAGCACAGCCGCCAGAGCCGCCGGCTACGATGACCATCGAAAATCGAATCCCAGCCGAGGTAAAAGTGTTACAGTTTGTAGATTTGCAATTTACATAACCAACGGGTTTGACTCTCCTCGAAATCGCAACTTACCTTCGAGTGGTCATTGCTTGCTTAGTCCTGTCGTCATCATCATCATCATCATCGCCGCCATAGTAGGCTTCTCGAGTCGATTGACCGCGGCCAAAATGGTCATGAGAAAATAAAAATAAAAAATACGATGTCAGGTTTTATCGTTCCGACGATACGCAGGCAATTGGCATGCAAGAACGACTTTCCGACCGATTGCAACGATGTTTCTCGACTGGGAAAGAAATGACATTGAAAGATGATTAACGCTACTGCACCAATTGACAGCGGAGTTTGTGGAATGATCAAGGGGTTTTCAGGGCGCTTGCAGTTCAGCCGGCCTCCGGTTATGGTAAAGTGTTCTGTTTAACTGCACGCTCATTGCACAAACGGTGCAGTGGAAATCCTAAGGATAACGTGAGCGAGTTTGTTCACCCAATGTGTGCTAATGGGTGGCTCACGTTCTGATATAGGTGCAACATTCGATATTAAGCGTTTATGAATATTTTGAGAACTTGTGAAATTGTTTGCTCAGAATATCTGTGCAATGGAGATTTGAAAAAAAACAGGGGTAGAATTAAACAACAATAATTTTGAACTCGATCAGCAATTAAAACCTGTAAAATGATGTCTCTGGCAGAAACTTCACGGGTTTTTACCAGGTATGTTAATCAGATTTCGGAATTGTATATAAACTTAATTGCATCGAATTTATATCCTCAAGTGCACTTCATTCATTCTGCTAGCAAATGTTTACTCAACCGATATTCAGAACGAACGAAGAACTTTGATCGCCGATAGTGCCACAGTGCCACCCCCACCTGACGGCTGCAAGGTGCACGAATATATAGCGCGATTACAGTCCGCTGACGCCCCCAATGGCTGCTGCTGCCGCTTCTGGAAAGCTACTATTTTATTATTGCCTACTCCTCTCTTAACATTGAATAATTATTACTATTATTACGAGCGAAGGCTGCTGCTGCTGACGACGACGACTACCACAGGCAGTAACTGTTCGCTATGGACGTTTGCCACTTGTACCCGCTTCTTGGCAGACTGTGGCTGATGCCAGTGATCATAGCCAGTAACTTGTCGGCCTATCAATGTAGATACATAAAATAATAGGGGTTAATGGTGGCTCGGTAGCCGAACCTGTAACCAAACCCACCCGGAGCCGGGCTGTTCTACCCCGACGGTGGTGGTAGTAGTATTTGTTACCTAGGTATGCAACGCTCGTGCTCCGTTTCACGTGCGCTCTGCGCGCTCGCAAAGCTTCAAGCGTTATTATCGACGGAAGGAAGAACTTGAAATCGCTGTGATGACGGCATAAATTTGGCATCCATGTTTGGCGGACTTCTTCGTTAATGGATTTATTGTTGGTCGCCGGTCATCGTGACTCAATGTTGCAAAATTTTGAGTGGTGAACTTGATCGAGCTCGTTAATTAGTGTGTTGTCACGCGAAAAATCGAACATCACTCTGACGACACATTTATTTTTAGTAAAGGAATTCTGAGCATTTTTAATATAATTCAAGGATAACCATCGATCTACCATCGAACAGAAACGTGCGTGTAGTTCATGAAAAGATTCGTTTCTGTTAAATTCTGATAATTGAACGACGTAGATTTTTAATTACTACATGCGCATAGCTACATTAAAATTATACAACAAGAACAAATTTTTGATCCCAAATTTCTTAATTCGAACAATTTGGTAACTCTATTCTGTGTATTTTGTATTTTTGTTGAATCACAGTGTTTTAAGCGGGGTTCTACGCTCCATAACTGCTAGCGGAGATTAAAAATAGCAATGGGTGAGTTTTACAAAAACGACCAAATAATTTGCAAATTTATAGGAGCAAACAAAAAATAGGTTACATTGTTTGTTCCAGAATCAACTCTACAATGCATGCCATTTACCTCTGCAAAAATACAGGGTGCTCCATCTTTTATGTCGGTATGTAAACATTGAATAACTTTGAGAAAAAACAATCAATTTCTATAAGTGATGTATTTTAATTCAGCTTGGCTCCTTTAAATCTTTTTATACAATATCAATTATTAGCAATTCAAAATGAGTCCTTTTTTTCTGCGTTTGCCATTACCTTTTAGAGTATCTTGGGTGCTATAGCGTCGATTTCAGCACGAAAATGTTTGCCTTGAGCTCGTCAATAGTTTGAGGCTGGTTGGTGCAAACCTTGCTTTTCAGTTAACCTCACGAAAAGAAGTCCGGGGGGTTACCTCAGGTGATCTGGGTTATATGCACGTTGTGTTAACACAATGGAACGACTATTTTTAATGTATAGTGTCACTATATCAGTGTGTTGTTTCGGTGTGAAGCGATCCATGGCAAAAATTGTACTGAATTGACGTTTCCAAAAAATATCCGATGCAATCGTTTGATTGGTAAATGTGAAAATTATTCAGCGTTTACATACCGACATAAAAGATGGAACACCCTGTCTCTGGAATTACTCGATATTTCAACTATAACTTTAACATTGTGGCAGTCTCCAAAAAAGGATTATAACTACATAGAGTTCCAAGATTAGGCAATTCCTAGTTTTTTTTATTTCACGCTCGAAATTAAGGAGCTAAACCACGTTTACAGAAAAAGATCCCCTCAAGATGAAATATAGAGGAATGCGCGCGTGGCGGTTTTGATCAATTATTCAGAAACTAGACCGATTTTCGAAAAACCAAAAACACTGAATTTTTTACAATTAAATTTATCACATTCCTAGAGGTTTGAAATTTTGCTATGTCGAACCGTAATTGATTTTTAAAAATAGTGTTTGTTGTAAAACTTTACAAAGAATTTTAAAATGTAACTCAAAATTATAAAACTTTGTCCAAACTAACCGAAATTTGATGAAATTTACATAAACTTTTCAGCATTGTCTGTATTTCTTGCGCGTTTCAATGAAGTCGTAATCAATAACAATACAGATTGGAATGGGATTGTGTATTCAAAGTGTGAAATATATCATTTACGAATCAACAGAGTCTGTTTTACAAGCCAACAAAACTTGTGGTAATCCCACTGCGCTTAATCGCTGAAAATATTTCTGGTTTCTATGTGTCGGTTTTGCTTCTTATGCTTTGTGCGACGATTCGTCTAATTCCAGCGGTTGAAATTTTGAGCGTATTTTTTGGAACTACATTTTACCTTCAAGCGCGAGAAACAACAAACATCGAATAGTACATACTTTGTTATGTTTGGGGAAAAATGTCATTATGATATTTGGAAAACACTAGATTGTACGGTCCACGCCAATGATTTCACAAAAACCAATTCTGCATAAAATGCTCATTACGACCTAAGTAACAAAAGTAAAAAAATGAGTTTTTTATTGCAATTTGTTAGGACTGTTCTAATACAAGCACTACCCGAACACCGTTTCTCAATTTAATATAAATTCTCTAAAAAATCTGACAACAAATTTGACGTATTTCGAAAATCAATGAAAAATAGTCATCAATGTTTTGACCAATGTACCAAAGCATAAACAAAAGTGTATGCGCGGACTTACGACAAAATAGTTTTTGATGAAAAAGCAGATCTATTGTGATATTTTGAAAGTGGGACTAGCTGTAAGGTTGGAGATATTTAATGGACTCGGCGAAAGCAAAAGTTTTTATACCACATTTAAAACGAATCGACTGTCAAGTTTTGCCACTTGATATGCAAAACTAGCTTTCACTAATGTTTTCGAGTAAAACTGGATTTCGCAAAAGTGCGAGAAACAAAACGACGAATGTAACTGCGACTTTCGCAAAACGACTTAGCGAACAGAAGAAAAACGACTTATGTTTCAAGTCAATCATAAAAAAACGACCTATCACACTGTCCAATGTACACGATCAAATTAAAAAACGATGTAAGTGTCGTTTTTGTCTAAAAGTTATTTTTGTGGTTAAAAATCGTGAATAAGTCACTATTATACGTTGCGCGCATACAAAATGGAAAATTTGGTGAAGAGATGAAGTTGTTTCAACTACTCATTTTTAAAAAGGATTTGAAATTGTGCGATAATATTGCAACAACGCTTTTCTTGGTTAAACCGAAATGTTATATTTGTCGTTTTGAAAATTGTATGCAGCATTGATCGAAGAATTCAAAATATTAGGGCGAGATTCATCACGGTATTAAGGTGAGATTGGAATGAGTTTGTTTAGCCATGAAATAAGAATTTTTTCGGAGATGGTTGAACCTATTTTCAAAAACTTATATTCAAATAAAAAGTGTTATGACCCCATACAAAGTTCCTGAATCTGAATTCTGGAATTACAGGTTGATATGCACCATAGAAGTGTGATGTAATGTGACTAACTTATAAGTAATGTGACTGAATCGATGTTCACAAACTTAAATTCAAATGGATGCTATTATAGCCTCAGACAAAGTTCTCGAATTTCATCTGCATCCGGATTCCAGTTCTGGAATTACGCAATTACGGGGTGATGTGTGCAAAAAAAAATTAAAACAATGTCACTCACTTTTCACGACTGAACGGTCTTAAGATGCCACAAGAATATTCCGATTTTTATTGTGGATCTAACTTTCGGTCCCGGAGGTAGGGTACTTAGAGTACAAATGATAATTTTAGGCGTATTTTTAATAAGTAACCATGTAATGAGTAGCGAATTCTTACATTATACTAATAAATCTCTCTAGTTTGCCTATAAAAAACTCATATAAGATTTTCAAAAATTCAAATTTAAACACAAAGTCCGGCGACCAATTCTAAAATTATAAGGTGAAAAGTTTTTCCAATTTCAAATCATCATAGAAAATCGTAAATACTCTTCTTAGTTGGTCTCAAAATTGTTCCAATTTCTAGATCATGTTAGTTTATGTACATACGAATTGTTTTTGTTCTACTAGCTACGTCATTTTTTTCAAACCACCATTTAAGGTGGAATGTAGCGTCATAATTTCATCCGCTTCAGTTGAACGAGCTGTCGCACAAAGCATAACAAGAAAAACCGAAACATAGAAACCAGAACTTTTTTCAGTGATTGAGCGCAGTGGGCTTACCGATATGTTGGCTTGTAAAAAAGACTCTCATAATGGATTTTTGAATCCTTCACCCTTTGAATATCTGCTAATTCAATCGTTATTGTTAGTGATTACTCTTACACTAGAGCTAGAGTGAATCATGAGTAATTATGAATGTCTAACATGAGGCTATATGTATTGACTAACTTGCTAACCATGTATATGCCTGAGTCTAAAAGCAAGCATGGATTTTTCTCCAAAAGAACGATTGAAGACAAAAGAATATTCAAGTATTTTCGATATATTTGCCAGTAGTTCACTAGGACACATTGTTTGTATCACAGGTTATATAAAAGTTATATTTTCGAATATTCTACATGAACGATAATACTTGGCTTGTATAATTTTAATCAGTAGTCTGTCAAGGGTGAAGTTTTATTTTTGCTATAAAAATTGCTACAATCTAAAATTATACCTATTATATGATATTACACAGCCAAGCATTATTGCTTCAGAAACATCAATGCATTAAGCTCAAAAGAGTTGGACATTTTTAGCATTATGAATGACAGTTACTATGAAAATAAACGATTTCTTACAATACCCATTTTATTGTATTCAACTCGTTATAATGCCACAGAGTCAACCTGCATTTCTCACACCACCTTAGTACGAAACAGCAGCGCGCAAGCGGAAGTTTATGTAAACTTTTCTAAATTTCGGATGTTTTGGCGAAAATTTTATAATTTTAAGTTGCATTTTCAGATTCTTTGTGAAATTCTGCTACAAACACTACTTTTCAGTTCTAAAACCATCCCCGTGGAACGGAACAGTAACCGTTTAAACATTTCAAAAACCAATTACGGCTCGGCAAAGCATTTTGTGATGAATTTGATTTCGGAAACTTAAGTGTTTTTAGTTTTTCGAAAATCGGTCTAGTTTTTGAATAATTGATCAAAAACGCGATTCGCGCATTCCGCTACATTTCACCTTAAATCCAAGGCGCAGAAAATGGTGCTGATCAATGAATTCTGGGATTACCAGAAGAAGTACATTGAAGGATGATTTACAAGTCCCAGGATGGATCATCTAGAAGCTCCCTGTACAATTTCAGCTAATCCCGATCAGTAACGGAGTAGCAACCAGGGGTGGTCGCTTAAGCTCATATTAGTTGATGATTACCTATACCGGTATTCAGTCTTCGGTTCCGGAAGTACGGGAAATAGTAGTAAAAATCTTTAAAAAGAGGTAGCTTTGTTTTCTCATAAATGATTTTCTCTCTCCATTTTCACTAACAAAAATTCAAATGTAGTAATAATATTCAGTATAAATCCTCAAAACTGTTTTCTAAAGCATTTTAATTTGTAGTATTTTGACGAATGCTGCTGCAATATAGAGGAGACAATGAATAATATGATAAACGCATCATTACACCACGAGGTGGCTTAGAACAGATTTCATTACCCAATTCTGATGTATCCGATTCATTTAGCATGATCGTTTATAAAAAAAACCTGTTTTTATCCACCTAGTGGAGTAATGGTACCATTTCACGAGAAATCGATCCAAGTTTCATATTGGACCTTTCGAAAAACTGTTTCTGGAACTGGAATCGGGAGATTGTCGAAGTTTTTAGGGTCATTAAATAGCCAGGTCTACAGATTCGAAAATTTTTACAATCTGTTTCGAAACTTTTCGTACTTTTTTGTGTCGTCAACTCAATTTCCTCGGAAACTTCTTAGCCGATTTCCACAAACTAAGATGCAAACAAAAATTCTTGAAATTCTTTTAAAAGTCTCTGAGAAGTCTATCCGGATCCGATTTCCGGTTTCGGAAATGGCGAAATGAGGCGCAAATTTGTATAAAACTTACTTATAAATTCATCTAGTTGGCAGATCTTGTTAGTTAGTGGATATATAAACCTGCTTTGGGACTACTACTCCCCGGTTTCTGGTTCCGAGTGCACCGATAACAGTGAGAAAAAATCTCAAAAAACGGAACTCACTTCGATTTCATCGGTTAGATCGATTATTACCAATCTTGATTCAAATTGAAGCTCCCGTTGTCTTAAAGCAGGGGTTCCCAAAGTGGTCGATATAGACCCCTTGGGGTGGATATCTCTTTTGCGGGGGTCGACGTAAACGAAAACTGACTATGGGGGTCGACGAGGTCTAGAGACCCCCCCTTGTTTGATACGATGTATTATTTGAAATATTTACTCTAAAAAAGTTGTGTTTATTTAACAATCCGCAGAAATTCGTAAGTATTTCACATTAATATTAAAAAAGCAAACAATTGAATTTTCAAAGGAATTTGTTGATGGCGGTCTGAGGCCTAAGTTAATTTTAGTAAAGGGGTCCATGACCCAAAATAGTTTGGGAACCCCTGTCTTAAAGGATACTGTGCAATTTAATCCAGATCTGGTTCCGAAATTATGGGACGCAACCGGTCCGCATCGGTACGTGCTGGTACGGAAAAAGAAAACACCACTGCCTTTGCGAACGGAGCACACCGCATGCTTTGTTCAATTTCGTATAGCGTGCAGCGTTGCTACATTTAAATCTAAATTTTTCAGGAGAAAAATCTGTATCGGGAGATCGAAATGCTGTATTGAAAATCTGTAGATGGAAATGGTAAGAATTAAAGCGTAACGAAATGAAAAAGTCATTAAATCGAATCTGAAAATGACGGCTACTTTTTGTTTAGAGGTAACGTTTATTGTAATGTAATTGGCAAACTTTTCTTTTTAGTATTAAAAAAGATTCTTTTATGCGAATCTCGCAAGTTGTGCAGATTTTTTATGCAGTTTTTCGATGTTTGATTCAGTGTTGGTGATTGCCGAAAATTTGACAGAAGCTGCTATATTGCTATCTTTATTGTATACAACATTTTCAATGCTATCTTTATTGTATACAACATTTTCAATTTGCTACAAGAACTCGAGTCTCTCAATGCATGGACCGCGAGAGAATTTTTCTACATTCCTTCGCTCCACTTCATACTCTGAGTATTTCACGGCCCTTAAAAAAATTACAGTCTGATAATGATCGTTGCTGTGTGGAATTTCCCAAGAGAGAATCGCAAGTTGACAATTATCGCAGAAAATCGAGTCGATGATTCAACTTGATGATTCTCATACTAGGTTGCAATATTTCAAAACCCTTGTGTGGAGCATTCACATACATTTTCATAGACACAACTTATACAAAGATTATATGCACAGAGTTAGAATAAGCGGTAATAGTAAAATGATTCTATCGCAATTATCAACTGCCTGTATAGAATCGGATCGCGAAACGAGAATAATCGACCGTTTGTTGCTTCAGAGAAGATCTCCACAGCAGCGTGCTAACCTTTGATTCTCAGAAATGTCATCGAGAGAAATTTGCTCTCGCACTGGTGTCGATTCTATGTTAAATGAGCCATGCCGGGTTTTTGTTGCGATGATTTCCAACTCTCTTTGATGGCACTGATTCAATCGTTGAAGAGTTGCCAGTGAACGTTCTTTGATACGATAAAAGCCATCCTTGGTTTGATTTGCTTCGTTTTAGAAATGCACGAAATGTCGGGATCTAGCGATATTCAAAAAAAAAAGTCGACTTGCGACATATAAAAATGGAAAAATGGACATCATTGAAGAGACCAAAATGGACCCAAACTTTGGTAGCACGTATTCGTCGTATTCGGCCGGAATATCGTACCGCAGTTCAACAATTACATTAGTGATTCTCGGATCATTCAAAGCAAAAGTGTTGCTTGATGGTGTAGTTGTTTTATTACACTTATTTCATGGTTTGATGGATCTACTTTAAACGCAACAATGATTACATCATCAGATATGGCTACTAGACAAATCGACCTTTAAGATCATCTTTATGCCACAAACTATATTTAAATTTTTATTTCAAACTCGTTAAGTTCTAACAACAAAAAATACAAATATTTTTTTTCTAGCGAGACAAAAACAGCATTTCAATTGATGTGATGCGATGAGTGACCTTTCAAATTCTCCAGCATCCATCCGTTAAGCTTCAGCGTTTACTGCGGACTACGGTGCCATTCTGTTGTAGGAATTCAGAACTATTCTGACATATTGACATATGGTGATGTATTTACATTGGCGTCTAAACCTACTGCTGAAGATTTTTGTCATTCTAATTGCGGTACTGAATGCCAACTTGAAGTATCGGTAAATATCGGCCGAGCAAATATTTACTACAAAGCATACAGTTACTCACAAAGAACGGGGCGGTTTTCGGACAAGAATGTCCAAGGTGCTCCCGGCGCAATGTAGTTCAAGTCACCTTACATTCCACAGCGCCACTCAGCACATGCTTCCTAGTTACACCTTCCGTGAACGCCTTCTCGTTATCAAGTTTCCGCCATCTACCGGCTCACCTCATCGAAGGGTCGTGATATATTACGGTATGCACCTTTATACAACTGAGCAATGCACGACTTATGCTTGTTTGCATTGCACAGAAGACCACCGTCGCCGCATGAAACGTCATCAATGCCGCGACAGTCGCCGGTGGTGGCCGACACCAGTTCCAAGCAATCGTCACAGTCAGTAAACTGGCTGCTGTCGGCTTTGATGGACTACGACGACGATCCCGCGTTGACTGATGGGGATGCACATGACATTCGACAGACAGCGGTGCTGCGGACACGGCTAATAAGACAGTCGACAGAGCAGTACAGCACTAGTTCGGGGCAGACTGCACGATCAGGTGACATTGGCATTGGCCTTCATGGTTCTGATTGTGCTTTATTGGTTGGCTTTTTGTCGCGATACGGATTTGCATAGCTATGGATAAATGTATGTCTAGCAGTGGGCACTGGAAGAGCGGAAGAGACGCAAATGGCATATCAATTCTGAATGCTATTATTAATCTGGAAGTAGGGTAAATGTGCCCATTCAAATATTCTCTTCCGAAGATTACTGTCTTCAGTAGTGAGAAAGAATGAATCTGAGCATTACGATTTCTGTTCTCATTAAATTTTTGCAACAATTTAATTTTGATAATGTTTTCTCCATTGAAACCAAAGCATTTTGTATTTATCTACAGTGTTATCCAACTGTTGTCAACATAAGATCATGATTCTTGAATAATAGGATGAATATTGGCACAATTGCCCTAAATAGACCACACGGATATCCTTGCGAAATTGGAATCGAATGTGGGTTTTAATGCATTGCAAATATTTCTATTTTGATTCATGGAAATGTACACCAAAATAGCGAACCGAGTATAGATTGGACATCATCAGTAGAGTCGAAAGTTCTGAAAAATCGAAGTCTGCTGCTTTTTCTTTGTCCTAAACAATGATTTATTTATTCATCTATTTCTTCATACATATTTATTCACAATATGACTGCATACCATAGTTTCAAATATGTGCTAAATCATATTTCGACAGTGTATGCTCTATTGCCTCACAACTTTGATTATAGAAACACGTCAATGACCCTTTTAAAAACCATAATCTTACCATCCTGGCGTTTTTTTCAGAGTTTGAATATCGATAAGCAAAACACGTGTCTCGATGAAGGTGAGCTCAATTCGACCGCGTCCCATATCGCCTCTTTTAAAGTGGCAATTCATCGGTAACGCAATCATCGATAATGTGGCACTAAATTAATGTTTGCAGATTCTTTCATCGCATACGCTTTTCTAGCTAACCAAAATAGAATTATTATTTTGGTTTTCTGATACATATTAGAAGTCACTTGCAAAAAAAACAATGATAACATTCTAAAAGAACACGTATGTAACGGGTGACGGTAATCGACTCTACAAAACTTCTGACAAAAAAAAACAGTTTTGATTCTTTGCTTAGTGTGTGTATGATCATCTAAGGACTTGGAAATCGAAATGCTGCGGGAAAATACAAATTATTTTGTCTGAGTGAATCTATACATAACGTCGTGAAATGAATTCTCTACCCAGAGTTATTACTCATGCGATTATTATCGCATGCTTATGGGAATGTAGGGGATTCATCGGATTTTTGTAGCACCATGTATCGAACAATTAATTCTTCCCTTTCCAAGTAGATCTTGATTAGCGTCCCTTACACGAGACAATGCTATTGTGAATACAAGGAACATTGACAATACTTTTGATCGTGTAGTGGAAACTTTATCGGATTGACGGAATTATTGTCCAAAAATAAAAACCGCTCATCAATCCAACAATACTTTTTCTCCAGAGATAAAACTGTTTCACATGTGCAATGAACTCTTCTCACAATGTTTCAAAAATCAGTTGTAATATTAGTAGCTCTAAACACGAGATTTTTAGGAAAAAAAAAGCGGAAACAAAGTTACCAAGCCGATTAGATTGACGATATTGGCAATACTTTGGATTGACAATAATATTGTCACATCTGACAGCCGCTGTTCGGGCGTACCCGGCGTCGGTATTGATCAACATGCATGGATTTTTCACAATGTGATTCAACGTGTTATTCACAGCAATTTCAAAAATTTGGTAACAAGTCATCCTATTTCACGTATTTTGATTAGGGTGAAACTTTGCACATGTCTGCCATAAAGCAAACCATCTGTTATGCATGGATTAAAACTTGCAAATGCCTCCAAATTATTTTAATTGACTCAAGATTGATTTGAAGAAAGTGCGTGAAAAACAATATTCATAGCAAGCAACTATCTTCACGAGGCTGGATAGTGCTGAAGAGTAAATATTCAGTTTTCGAAAATAGACTGATAACTCGCTCTTAATCGTCGAATGTTTCCGATCGCTAACTGCTGTTAATGATGACTTTATACCACGAAAATTGCATATCACTTATTGAATTCGGGCCAAGTTAATGGAAGGTAAGAATTCTTAGTTTTACTTGCATATTAAAAACAGAAATAGCAGGAGCGCATGATTAGCAATGGTGATCTAACGATATCAACATTAACTGCGAAGAAACTAGCTCTTCGTCTGCTGGCTGCTAGAGAGAAACTAACTCCTGCTCTCCTGTTACTTGTATTTATCAATTCCTGCTAAATACTTTTAATTGGGTTTAATCTATATAGTGCATGAGAGTGAATGAACCAACAAAATTGCGAAAACTGAATATTTAATCTTCAGCTTTATCTAGTCCAGTGAAGATAGTTGCTAACAAAATAACAAAATCTAACAAATCTAAATCTAACAAAATCAGTAATTTAAAGATGAATGTCAAATCGTGCTCCAACAATACGTATGAAAATAGATGTAAAATTACAACATATTTTTACCTGGGAATATAATTAGAGAAGAATGTTGATTATATGAATATGCACATACAATACCGTTTCACTTTTCACTTCAGAGTGTAGCCATACCTGAAAATAAAAAACATAAAGAATGTTAAAGCATTGCCAAAAAGTAAATCATAGGTACAAAACAATACAATTTATTTCATTTAATTCGTCATAATTGCTACGGCACGTCACTGCTAACCTCAATCGGACGAACACATTTTGACAATTCAGCGGTACTGTTTGTAAACATATTTTTTTGTTCGTTTGTCTGTTGACAAACGGATGGGAACGTTCACAGTCCATATCGCCTAAATAGAGTTTCGAAACATTTGTTAACGATTCGTTTCAGAGATTTATTGAATAAAAGTGGCTAGTTGTGAAGTGTAAAGATGATCGTTTGAGATGTGTTTCTCGATTTTGTTTAAACTTGTTTGTAAACAGTACCACTGAACCATCGAGGATGAATTCTTGTTCATTTATGACGTCACGATAAAAAATCTAATATTTTGCTACAGTAAATACTCCGAAGTGAATGGTCTTTACTGACGTGCCGAACGAAAGCATCTTTCGGTTCACTAGTCAACTCGGTTTATGTTGAACTGCTAAGTGGCAAAGTAGTTCAGTATAAGCTGTTATCCACTGACCAGCCGAAAACAAAATAAAAAAGAAACTTGAAAACAGATATATCAATTAAAAAATAATGGTGAAACTTGTGATAAAACATCCTGGACAAATATGTCTCAAATCTGCGAATCTTTTATAATCCATGAAACTGTTTTGTAAATTTAATGATCTTGAAGATGTGGTGAAACCACATCTCAGTAGCAACCCGAAATGTCTACGGAAATTAGTTCCTGATTCTAAGGTTAAAAATAGCCACAAACTTTATTTTCCATATTTTTACGTTAATTGCTCTAGTATAGGGTGTCTTGTGACCGAATTGGTAAAATTTTGTCGTGAATACCGCATGCTGTAATGAAGGTAACAACATAATTATTCCGATTTCTTGAAGTATCACATAAATTGTGTGAGCTTTGTGTCTGCTTTGCGGTTCAAATTGAACTGTTAGGCGAAGATGCCGGTTTAATTTGAACTGTTGTAAGTACTAATGAGCCGAAGGCGAAACGTAGAGAAATCGAAATGAAATATGTACTTTTTGTAAAAACCAAAAACTTCTAAATGTTCAAATTCTACGGCGACCAGTAGTCGGTCGTCACACGTTTTCGCCCGAGACGTCAGATAGGATATGGCACCTAGTGAAATATCCTTAAAGTGTCACATAAATAGGGCTGTCGGATTTTCCGAATTACTTCCGAATTACACTGCCCATACTAGCATATCAGTCCATTATGGAAAATCGGCACGTCGAGAAATAGACGATTAAAATTTTATTTCCGATTTTTTTGATTTATTGTGCTACCTAATGTTAAATCATGGTATTATTACTTGAAATATCGATAATACATTTTTACTATTCCAATATTGTCCAGTGTAATTCAATTTGTGTGTAGATTTGTAGGGTTTACTAACTGCTAGTTTCCTGATAGATTCAAAAAGTATCAGTAATGAATAGTAACATTACTCATATTCTTATTTTGTAACAAAATTTCATCAAAAATGGGATTATTTTGCAAATCGACCTTAAATTTTCAAAATAGATTTTTTTCAGCGTAGGAATTGATTTGGATTTTTTTCAATATTTTTATTCAAATAGTTTGCTTATTTTGTCAAACGTTTTTGTAGGATTTGTCATTTTTCGACTACAGCCATTTGAAGAAAATTGGTAAAAATGTTTCGCCCTTTCCAAAAGACAGTCTAGATAATGTTTGGAAAAACAAGGTATGCAAAGTGATTTTTTGTGACAAAGTCTTCATGTACAGCAGTTTCATTAAAATCTGAGGAAGTGCTGCTAACTATGAATACGATTTAGCGAGAAATTCGTCAAAATAGTCTCATTCAAACATTTGTAAGATTTTATCTTTGTCCAATAATATTGTGAGCTTTTAAATAACCTAAGCTTCCAAATGAGTCTTAGTCTTTCGAAATTCTTTCTCGAACCGGAAATGTTCGCCATAGCCCTTACAAATACTATTGACACTCTTAACGTTCAAATAAGCTTATGTTTATCGAAATTCTATGAGTAAGAAAATTCAACCGATGAAAAAAGGCGGGTGGGTAATGTCAGATCCATAACTGGAGGACGTGAATACAAATAAAATTTACATGCTTTTTGCCTTTCTCTATCGAAACGTATTAGAATTGCTGGAAAAACCGACTTTCGAACGGAGCCTCGGAGACCCATAGTGTTATATACCATTCGACTCAGTTCGTCGAGATCGGAAAATGTCTGTGTGTGTATGTGTGTGTATGTATGTGTGTGCACTTTTCGAAGATATTTGAACGCGCTCAATTTTCTCAGAGATGGCTGAGCCGATTTTAACAAACTTGGGCTCGTTTGAAAGCTACTGTCGGGCCATTGATCAAGTTCGAAGATCAAATGGCTGTGACTTTTGGTTCCGGAGATATGATTGTATAAGTGACGTAACCGACAAAAAGCGTTGTATTTGAACGCGCTCAATTTTCTCAGAGATGGCTGAACCGATTTTAACAAACTTGGGCTCGTTTGAAAGCTACTGTCGGACCATTGATCAAGTTCGAAGATCAAATGGTTGTGACTTTTGGTTCCGGAGATATGATTGTATAAGTGACGTAACCGACAAAAAGCGTTGTATTTGAACGCGCTCAATTTTCTCAGAGATGGCTGAACCGATTTTAACAAACTTGGGCTCGTTTGAAAGCTACTGTCGGACCATTAATCAAGTTCGAAGATCAAATGGTTGTGACTTTTGGTTCCGGAGATATGATTGTATAAGTGACGTAACCGACAAAAAGCGTTGTATTTGAACGCGCTCAATTTTCTCAGAGATGGCTGAACCGATTTTAACAAACTTGGGCTCGTTTGAAAGCTACTGTCGGACCATTGATCAAGTTCGAAGATCAAATGGTTGTGACTTTTGGTTCCAGATATATGATGGTATAAGTGACGTAACCGACAAAACACGTTGATTTTTACCGCTCTTATATATATAAGGGTGCCAAAATTTTGGGATCAACTCTATTTTCGTAAAGTTCTAGTGCTCAAAAGTTTAAGCACCTCGAAAAAAGCCTTCATGCAAAATTTGACCTAAATCGGACATGCGTAAGGGGTGCTGCCCGGTGGTAAAGGTTTGACAATTTTCGATCTTGAAAAAGCACCATAGGGGGGAGTACATGAAATTTCCAAAATCGAAAATTTTTTTTTGATGCCAAAACTCTTAAAACTGCATAAAACATCGAAATTTAGTGTCATCTCAAAAAAAAATTTTTTTGAAAAAAGTCCCAAAAAGTCGATTTTTTCAAAAAAATTTTTTTTCGAGATGACACTAAATCTCGACGTTTCATGCAATTCTAAGCCTTTTGGCATCAAAAATTTATTTTCGATTTCGAAAATTTCATGTACTCCCCCCTATGGTGATTTTTCAAGATATATGAAAATTTCACTAAGTGGACTAAGAAGGCTTTTTTTTTTAGATTAGCATCACTGTTCTCATACAAATAGGCAACGCAAATGTCAAGCACTAGTTTGGAAAAATGATGCTGACTGTGTGACATAAACACTGAAGCATGCTTTTGTGAACTACTCGAATCAATCTGAATCAATTGGCGTCTAAAATTATTTAATAAATGTATGAAACATATTTTAATGAGACTGTTATGAAAGAAGAGAAAGGCATTATCACACCACTAGGTGGATTAAGAAGGGTTTTTAAGATTAGCATCACTGATTACAAATAGGCAACGCAAATGTCAAGCACTAGTTTGGAAAAATGATGCTGACTGTGTGACATAAACACTGAAGCATGCTTTTGTGAACTACTTGAATCAATCTGAATGAATTTGTGTAAAAATTGGTATCCGAAATTATTTAATAAAAGTATGAAATATATTTTCATGAGACTGTTATGAAAGAAGAGAAAGGCATTATAACACCACTAGGTGGATTAATCGTTCGAATTCGTTTCTAGAACTCCAATGATGAGTACGACTTATTGGTGACAAAAATATTCTACCATACAAATAAATAGTACGGAACAAATGAGAGTACAAAAACAACAACAACAATGTTATACTAATTTTGTAATGCATTCACTTACTCAATAGAGGAAAACTTCACATAATCTATTGGGATATCGGGACATGAGCATGATGAGTTTTCCTCTTTGTTTCCAAAAATTTGAGAAAACCTAATTTTTGGGTTGTTTATGGTAATCCCGAACTGTTATAAATTTATTCATACATTGCTAGTCATATTTCTGATGGCATGCAGAAAGAATTACGTTGTTGCGTTTAGTACAACTCGAGCTATTAACGATTAAGTTCTACCCATTCTTGCACAGGGCGAATTTCGTAAAGACGTAAGTAAGACGTATTCACGTCAAAATGTGTCGTTAGTCGACTACGTCACTAACACTGTTATATCTTCAGAAGCGAAAGTGACAAACATTTGCTTTTCGAGCTTCAATAGTAGCTTCTAAACGAGCCTGAACATGTAGAACTCGGCTAAGCCATTTCTGAAAAAATGAGCGGTTTAAAACAACACCATTTGTCGCTTACATTGTCGATCAACTGTTATTCAAACACTAGTGGATAGATTGTCATGAAATTTGGTATTGTGCCATCTAGAGTCAGGGGTTCCCGAAGTGGTCGATATAGACCCCTGGGGTCGATATCCTTTTTGCGGGGGTCGACGTAAACGAAAACGAAAAGCAATGAAATGAAATTTGTTTAGCTCTCTCTGAGAAAATGGAGCGGTAAATTTTTTTTTACGAAGTGCCCACAAGTTTCTGATCTCATCGAGCTTAGTCGAATTATATATAACTTTAAAGGGTCTCCAAGGTTCCGTTCAAAAGTCGGGGTTTTCAGCAATTCTATTACCTTTCATTAGACAAAAGCAAAAGGGTTCGTTAATCAAGGTACCTAAAAATTGTCATCAACTGAAAAAGAGAAAGCTACATTCAGATTTGTTCAACAGTTCAGTTTCGAATCAACTAAACGATTTTGGGGATTGTCTATAAGGAAAATGTACTCGACATCGAATAAATTCAACCATTAAGTCCTTTTAAGGGGTCAAAAACGACCCCTAAGCTCTATTTGATATATTATTCAATTAAAATAACCGAATCGCATCAGAATGATAATAATCAACGAAGTAATTCTACTTGGTGCATTTTTGCTCTTGTTAGCTTCGCCTTTTTTATATGAACATATAATGAAGCGAATATTTAAAAAGACTTCTTTAACGCGGGCAGTTTTACTGTCGTGCGTTCGTTTATCGATATTCAGCAGCACACACTTATTTTCGGATTTTCAGTTCGGTAATGTTTTTGCGGAAAAAATTATCACTTTGATTTAAATAACCGAATTGTCCGCTATTCTTATAAAAATTGACGAATTCCGCATAATTTTGTACCGAACAGTTTGCATTTTAAAATTATTCGGTAAATACGACAGAAATAGTACGGAACGATCAGCAGTTTATCAACTTTTAACGATTCGTTCGGTAAAAATTGCCGAATCCAATTGTTAGACGCAAACACCTAGCACGCCATTTTGTATTTTAGTTGAATTTAAGCAAAGCGAGTAAATTAGAGTCAATTTTGAACAAAGTTCAATGTCTGGATGCTTCGTTATTCGAACTATTCAGTATGTAATATAATTCTTTCTACAACATTTCATCTTATAAATAGATGGATGCAATCACTTGTTTTTTTTTGTCGGAAGTTTTAATTTAATTTTATAGAAAAATATTTACCTATATATTAAATAAATAACAAATTGCATTTGAATTTCAATTGTTTTGGTGTGTGTTTTCCGAAATTTCAAACATTAAAGTAAATATTTAATATTGATTTCATGCTATACTGAACTGTACGAATAACTGAACTAATTGGTTGTTTTTTTTTGAGAATACGTTCGGTTATCTTCCCATGCTGACTAAACAGTATAATATCACCGAACCCTCATCACGAATTACTGATCAGTATAGTGAAAATTGACAGCTCGAACAAACTTCAGTTTTACGGAACGTTCGTCAAAAAATAAATTACTGAACTGATTGCGGTACGTTCAGATGAGTGAAAGTCGGTCAAAATATTACTGAGTTCGGTAAAAAAAATTAAGTGTGCAGGCGCTTCGCATTCGAGGAAAATGCACTCAATAGTGTTTCTTATGGAGGAAATTCAGTAAATAGTCTCTTCTTAAGGCCAACGAATCGATTTCAAAGAACTGTTCACTATATTTTATTCCAATGAAATTTTGAAATAAACTAATCAACAATTCTTATTAATGTTAATCCTCTGGTGTTCCTGACACTAGCCACCCTCCTTTTTCAATCAGATTCTCTCAATCAGATTCTCTTTGAGTATTGATCATATAGACGAAACTTTTGGATATTAATTAAATTAAACTGCTCCCCGAGTACTTCTTTCTCTTTACCTACTGCGTACTCAGCTACGTTTACAGCTTTCAGGCTGATAGTGTGGTAGCAGAGATGAAGTCGACGATGACGGTGTAAATTTACTGCCCCGTCGAGTCGAGAGGGAAAGTACCGAGTCATTAGACGGAGAGAGAGAGAGAGTTTGTTTGACTACCGGCGCAGTGGTGTTGCGGTGCATCAGAGAGAGTCCCCGCTTCGGAGGGGCTTTAGCAGGCTGCACACAGCAAACGAAAAAATAAATAATATAAACGAAACCATGTTAGGCTGTTTGCTACGACGACGACGACGACCGCCCGACCGCCCGACCGACGACGGTAGCTGACTTCGATTGCATAATGGTGCCAAGGTCATGGAACATGATCATCGTGAATGCTGTGTACTGAGACGGGGTGGCGCGCGAGCGCCGGCAGAAGGTTGTTTTACTTTACGGTTTCGTACGGTTTGTGTGCGGAAATTGTTTTTTATGGTCGCCGTGGAAGCCCCAAGTGTTGGGGCATGGTAATAATCGCCAACCCACACACCGTTGGTCGGTTGGTCTGCGGTTGCTACTGCTTAAATCTGTGTGTACACATAGACAAACACAATTAACTTAATCGACCCCAAATCACTGCGGCGATGCCTGTGCAAACATGCACAGAAATTTACATCTAAATTGAATTCTTAAAGCGATTCATCTCCAACTAATCAACCCATAAAACGGACAGACTTGTCCAGCAAGCTAGCTAGCCAGTGATGTGTGATGACTCGATGGCGGTAAAATGAACATCATTCACATTGCCGGCTTCGAGTAAGTGGCCTGTCCATAAATGAGAAAATAACATAATCGTTATTATTCAGTTGTACGTTTGAATTTATTTTAGGCCATTGGCACTTGACCGCAGGATAGTTGTTCGGTGAAGATGATTATGGTGCATCTTGATTCGAGAGTAGTTCGCGTCACACTAGAATGAAGAGTTTTTTTTCTTCTGATTTTTGCTTTGTCCGTTGGTTGCACAATATAATATGGAATGGTGGGCGGACAACGAATGCAACACAGCTGAGTGTTGTTGATTCACCATAATTTAGTCTCATCTTCTATACCTATGATTTTATTACCTTAAAATTCCACATCCCTTTTAAAAGTCATGGCTTCAAATCTTTACAACGTCATAAAAGACTTGCATAATTGACATCGATTTGCGTTGCCCAATCGCTAGTATCGCAATGAAACAATAACAGTATCATACAGAGCTCAGTGACGAGCATCAACTACTCCGGTCGTAGCTGCAATTGCATTGTACTTTCTGTTTTTAAATGTGACTGCTACAAAACAGTACAAACGCCGTCGATTGTTGCTGCTGCTGCTGCTGCCCGTGGCTACAGATTTCGAAAGCTTCCACATAAATCTCCGGTATAGGTTAGCTGAACGACACAAACGAGCTTCACGTTCTCAGCAAGTTGATTCACCTCCGGCATCATGGCGTGTGTAGTTTGTGCATGTGCGTGTACGTGGACGCGGCAAGAGATTGTAGATCATTGATAACAGATCCGAAATCATCCCATGACCATGTCGAACTAGATGCTCTCAGTGAGCATACTTTACCAACAACCGTATTTTCTGTGTACGTGTGACAAATCGCGGTTGTCCGGAGCAAAGATTTTCATCTCACAACAAAGTTTTTTTTGCGGGTATTGAATTTCATCAAACACTCGGCATTTCTCTTCGTGCCATATAATTGGCATGCTCTAGTTTTATGGCGTCAGTTCCAAGAGAGAAACAACAGTAAACATTTTATTGGTCGTAAATAAAACAGCAAACAGGATGATGAATCGTAAATGTGTTCATATAAATCTCGGAATTAGGGATGATTCAGTTATAACAAACTGATGTAACCTTAGGATATGTTACTGGCTTTGAGTTAGACTAACCAATTGTCATGGGTAGAATAGGCATTTTTCGTAGGTTCGAAAATATGCTTTGTAACATCTTCGTCGTTGAATAATTCAGGAAGGTTTTAAGTTCGATTGTCGGAGATTTTGATTGCTTCACGCGCATCGATTTCCCTTGCTATCAAATACTATCAAGGAACATATTACTATTTTAGAAAATCAGTCATTGATGAAAAATGTAAACGAAATTGTCTCCTCTGCCGAAATTACGTTCATGTTAGGTGACATCAATGCGTGTAAGACAATGAACTCGATGTGCGACTGTCGCATCCGTAATTACTTGGTTTACAGTTTAAGTTTAAAAGATTTATTTAGACCCGGTTTTAATCTAATTGTGGTCTTAGCGCCGGGTTTTGACTTGGTTTACAATTAACGGGTAGTGCTGTAATCGATGTGCAGCCTAAACTTAAATATCATAACCAAATTCGTATGCATGAAATTCAGGAATTCTGTATGGGACCATGAGACTTTTCATTTGAATTTAAGTATGTGGAAATCGGTCAAACCATCGCTGAGAGAAGTGAGTGAGATCCATTCTGGAATATATGACCACTATTTCCGGTACTTCCGGAACTGGAGACCGGGAACCAGGATAGCCGAAATCGGTTTGTTTAGTTGCCTACTGATAATATCTCTGAGAAAAGTAAGGAAGTAGTTAAAAATAGGTTTTTTTTGTGCTAATCACCCTGTTATTCCGGAACCAGAAATCATATCAAAATAAAATTCTCCTGAATTGTATACTTTGTATGGGACGCTTATAGCTTTCATTTGAGTCTAAGTTTGTGAGAATCGATTCAGCCGTCTCTGATAAAAGTTAGTGTACTTATTTTCATTTTTTTTCACATACCACCCCGTGATTCCGAAACCGGAAGTAAAATTCAGGAACTTTATGTGGGGTTACAAGACCTTTCATTTGAATCTAAATTTATGAAAATCGGTTCAGCCATCTCCGAGAAAAGTGAGTAAACAAAATGTTACCTACATACCTAACACACACACACACACACACACACGCACACACACACACATATATATATATATATATATATATATATATATATATATATATATATATATATATATATATATATATATATATATATATATATATATATATATATATATATATATATATATATATATATATATATATATATATATATATATATATATATATATATATATATATATATATATATATATATATATATATATATATATATATATATATATATATATATATATATATATATATATATATATATATATATATATATATATATATATACAGACATTTTGCGTACTCGACGATCTGAGTCGAATGGTATATGCCACTCGACCATCCGGGTCTCGATTTAATATGAGAAAGGCATATATAAGAAAGGCAAAAACGTTTATTAGTGAAAAAAGTTAGCATGCATCATTTTGTATCATGTGGGTGCTTGAAAAACTGCCCTCCTCATATTTTAGTCTTAATTATTTTAGACTTAGATTCGGGAAAATTAGTGTACTTTTTTCAATCCTCACTTCTAGCTTTTCCTCCTTTAGCGTACGCTTACGTTTGGTTACATTTTCCGCCTCCTCCAACGTTGCTTTTATTGGGGAATCGGTCGAAATTTGAATCAATTTGCAATTAACGACCTTGAAGCTCCTCCGAATCAGTTTGCACACTCGTCTTGGGGGGAGGTCTGACGTTTTCAGAATGCCCAACATTTGCGACAGATTCTATACTTATGGACGAGTTTTGTTCGGGGTTGGGTCAATCTGCGACAAATTATGCCAGGAATACTAAATGCTAAAAGTTATGATGGCATTTAATTCGAAAATTATTGGAATCATATTTATATCGATAATTTCCAACCTTTAATGATTCTAATCTTTTATTTATATTTGTTTATAAATTTCATTATTTACATTACTTATTACTCAAGTATGTTTTTTATTATAATCATCATCAATATTAGCATAATATCCAATTCCAAAAATTACAACTTGCCTGCAAATCGCATCGAATTTGAATCTAAACGTGTGACAATCGATTGAACATTTCATAAGTTTTTCGTAATTATTTACGGTACTTCCAGAGCCAGTATTCAGGAACCAACATAATCTAAAACGGTTCGTATGGCAATAAAGTAATATGAAAAATTAATTGCAATCATCTTATGTATCGGTTTGAATTTTTAAAACTCATCACCCTGTAATTTCAGAATCGGAAGTCGGATTCGGATAAATTCCACCAATTTTGGACGGGATCATAAGTTTTGCCTTTCTCTATATAAAGGTATTAGAATTACTGGAAAGCTCGACTATTGAACGGAGCCTCGGAGACCCATAGTGTTGTATACCAATCGACTCAGCTCGACAAGATAGGAAAATGTCTGGGTGTGTATGTATGTGCACCTTTAAACGATTTTTTGTCGTGAATACGACTTACTTTACTATGGGGTGCCTTTTCAAAATTTACCCTCTGAGAGAGTGATAAGTTTTTGATCGTGAATATCTATTGTTGTATCTAATGAATCAACATAATTCTTGCGACATGCCATCGGAAATACGATCACAATTTTATGATAAAATTTTCAGATGTGTGACATAATCTCAAATAGTTCAAAATTAAACTTTTCTGAAATGTTTGGTATAAACGAGTATCAAAGAGGATAATTCATATGGCGCGTTTGCCTTTCTCGTATTTTGAAAGCTCATAGCTCAGTGATCTGTGGAAGGATTTATATAATCTAACTACCAATAGAATCGAAATTTTACAATTTGAACGTGTATAGCAAAAGCATTGAAGTATTTCAATAGTACACTATTGAATAGCCTGTCTCATTTGCTCCATGTCAACACCAGCCAATCAGAACGCGTTCTAAGGAAGAGAACAAAATATCTGCTGCTGTACAACAAATCGTCCGGGAAAAATGTTCCGAAAAGTGGTGAATATCGCAGTGAGTTCCTCAATTTGGTTCTTGTGAATGCTAGAAACGAATCCCTACAGCATATTGATAGTTTCTTTCAATAAATTATGCAAATCCGAAATGAAATAATCGACAATAAAATTCTGTATGCGGCTATTTTTATAGCCGTTAGGACCGCCCATTAGTGAAAAAGCTACAAACGAAATCACATAAAAGGAAATCTCTTAACAAAAATTCAATCAATTTGGATTCAATCGCCACTGCGAGCAGATGTGTTTTGTGTCGTCTGCAAAGCTAGTTTCGCTTTCGACAAGAGCGATTACGTCATAGCTGCCAGTCATTTCGATGGATGAAAAAGCAACGTTGGAGAGCATTATAAAAAATCAGCCGTTCTAATGGCTCTAAAAGTTTTCTGAAGAACTATTAGGATGTGTTGTTCGCAAATCGAAAGAAAATATCCTCAGTTTAGTGCAAATGTAGAACAGTTTGATTAGATTTGTGCACTTTTCGCCGTGTGAAATTCACAGTAATCGAGATGAAGTGAGCCTTCTTTGTTTTTGCGAAAAATGGTAAAAAGGGGAATGCTTGCATAATTCATACAATTGATCAACTAATTGATATTCGGAAGTGTTAAGGAACATGTCATTTGTTTTCGTATTCACGACATCCAGTTATGTCTCTGACATTACCCACCCGCCTTTTTTAAGGCAAAATTTTCTCAGAGATGGCTTAACCGATTTCAACAAGCTTAGACTCGTTTGAAAGACAGTATTGGACCATTGATCAAGTTCAAAGATTAAATGACTGCGACGTGTTGTTTTTTTTTACCGCGCAAGTTTCTCGGAGATGGCTAAACCGATTTTAACAAGTTTAGGCAAATTTGAAGATTAAATGGCTGTAAATTCTGGTTCCGGAGGTATGATAATATAAATGACGTAACCAACATTACGCGTGGTTTTTTATCGCGCGTTTTTTTAAAGGCAAACTTAGGCTCGTTTAAAAATTACTATTGGATCATTTTTCAAGTTCAAAGATCAAAAGGCTGGCACTTTTGGTTCCGGAGATATGATCATATAGGTGACGTAACCGACAAAACATGTTCTTTTTTACCATTCTAATATACATAAGAGTGCCAATATTTGGGATAACCCTTATTTCGTAAAGCGATAGTGTCTAAAAGTTTATGTACCTCGAAAAAAGTCCCCAGGCAAAATTTGAACTTAATCGGATATGGGTAAGGGGTGCTGCTCGGCGGTTAAGGTTTGAAAATTTTCGATCTTGAAAATCACCATTCAAAGTTTTTTATCAAGATGACACTAAATCTCTACGTTTCATGCACTTCTAAGACTTTTGGCATGAAAAAAACCTGTTTTAATCCACCTAGTGGTGTAATGATGCCTTTCTCATTTTCATTTTCTCCTGTATATTACAGCAGAAATTCTTCGAAATACTACAATTTAAAAAAGTTTAGAAAATAGTTCTGAAAGATTATGTTGCATAATACTACTACGTTGATATAAAAGCAAAGTCCTGGCATTACATTCCTTTTGTGGATTTTGGCCTTTCTGTTTCAACAGACTTCGCAGCCGATTTTTAGCGTACAGTCATTGCATGGCTAGTACTACGATCCTATTGACACTAAGAATCCTTCCAGGTCGGGACTCGAACATACGACAACTGGTTTGTAAGAGCAGCGCCCTATTCCCTGAACTGCCAACCCAGGTTAATTTGCTACATTGATATACTACATTTGAATTTAAGTTGGTGAAAATGTATGCAATCATACGCCCCGGTGAACGACCAAAAGGTTAAAGCCGGAGTAAAATAAATGATATTAATAATAATAATTGTTGAATTTACCTAAGGGGCTATTCATAAAAGATGTCACGCCGCAACGGTTTAACTTAAGTTATGCACTGACAATTTTTTCAGTAATTTGATTTTCTAGCATTGATAATAGTATATCATAAGAATTTCTCTTATCCGATTCTGATGCAGTTTATTCAATTGTACTCCATTTGAAAAAGGGCGGGAGATCAACAATTTCAGACGTAGATCATGTCATGTCTTATCTTGATCATATGTGATTTTCCTCCACCAACATCAAAGCTTATCGAATCATCCAATGATTGAGCTTACATAAATCAAGAATCATTTTAGCTCAACATCACTACCCATTGTGTGACAGAAGATCAATACCGATATTGATCGATGTGATTTAAAATTCAATGATCAACTGATCATGAAAAGATTCTCCGGCAGTGATCACGTTTTGATGAGGTTTTGGTCTTTATTTTCTCAGCCCTGTATGCTACACTAAGGAAATATTATTCTTTACCTAAACCAGTAATATATCTGTGTACCCCTAGGAGGAATAAAACAGATGATTTAAATGTTTCATCAATTCCAACCAAATACTTTTGTTAATTTATATAATTGATAATAATAAAATAATTCCGATGACTTGTAGTTTTAGGGATATCTAATGGCAGCATGTAATAAATCGATTCTCCCTCATATTCGTATGGTTTGTCATACATATTGAGAATGTATTGAGATGAATTTTATTTATTTTGAATTCGTGACATGTGACATAGGGGGGGGGGGGGGTGAGGGGTCTTTGCTTCTGTGACAATTTGTGACAAAGGGGGGATGGGGAGTCAAAAATCGTCAAAAAAGCGTGACGTCTTTTATGGACAGCCCCTAAGGAGTTGTTTAGTTTACATTTGATTAAAAATTTTTGAAAATCCGTGTTGACATCTTTGAGAAATCGTGATGCGAATTGAATTTTTGGGTAACTTTCGAATCGAAAGCTGAATACCGCTGAAATTGAATTAAGTTTACTAGGTTATCGACAATCCAAATCTGCAAACCCGATAAACCTGATTAATGTATCCCCTAAACCGAAAGTTGAATCCGACTAAAAAGCAAGATGTTTTAAAGGATCTTAAGACCTTTCATTCGAATCTTAGATGGTTCTTAGATTTCATTTGAATCTTAGATCGGTTCAGCCGTCTACGAGAAAAATGAGTTACACTATTTGAATTTCGTTTCACATACCATCCTGTAGTTCCGGAACCAGAAGTCGGATTCAAACGTAATTCAGGAACTTTGTTTGGGAGCATACGACTTTTCATATGAATGTGAGTTTTTAAAAAACGGTTGAGTCATCTTCGAGTAAATTGAGCAAAATTATTTGTCTGCGAGTGTGACAATTTGCTGATCTCGACAAACTGATTCGAATGGTATATGAGTGTTGTGTTCTTCCAGCATTTATTGCTGTAAGTTATTTAAATCAATATATCTGCCATCATCTGGTTTACATATCTCGGTTAATTTTTCAAAAGGACGTATAAGCAAGTGACAGTTTCTCTTTGTTTACTTTCTCTTCTATTAATTACCAAGCGGTTTGCACGTTTATCACTCAACTCTTTGCATGAAATGATACCCGAAACATTCGACTTTCAAACAGAATAGTGATATCAAAGAAAATCTTTTTAATCGCATCACAATAATCGAAAGAGAGAGTGATCAAAGAGAAACTGTCACTTGCTTATACGCCCTAATGAAAAATCAACCGAGATATGTCATATTCGAACGATTATGTTGTCAAAATCGAATCGTACTAAATTCGGTCCGAGGCAAAATGTCATGAAAAAGGATGCTGTTCACAGTCTTTTTGCTATTTAGAAACAATTGTATGTAACAGAATAAAAAATCGTGTTTCACGTTGCTCCCAAGCATTGCTTTGTCATACAATGCTCAAACCCAAGCAGCACACGTTATTACACTTGAATGACAGTAACTTATTTGACAAAAATTCATGGAACAAGTAGAAGACTTTGCAACATGCATTATAACTGCTATGTAACCTGAAAAGCGTAAGAGGCGGAGCTTGTGCGACTTACCAAAGGTTTCCAAACAACTTCACAGTAACGAATATTTGATTAGATTCAGCGCGCACATCAGTCACAATGAAACAGAAAATATAAGCTCATGTCAAGTTACAATTTGTTGATGTTTTTCCCATTCAACATTTACGACCAAAAATTGGCATCCGATAATCAGAGTTAAAATATAGTATTCAATCCTTTTCAAACTCACTATACCTACTCAAAATCTATTCGAAATTTATGGTGAAGTTGATCATTTTACTTATTGAAAACGTGCGCGCCTTCGATATTTTGGGTTTCGGAACATCGACATACGAAATAATATTCATATTTTCATGCCCGTCATATTTACATCTTTACAGCTAAAAAGTCGAAATTTGTTCAGATAGAACTTTTTTGTAATTAGTATTTTCAAATTTTTTATATTATTGCTTTTTTTTAAATTTAATGAATATTTCATTCCCTGGTCATAATGGTAGCCAATTGCAGAAGTTTTTCCATGCATACACTGCCGTGACAAAGTGTAGAAATATTCTCTCTGGTAGAGAGAATGTACTTCCCAAAACGAAACAAGTTTGCTTCGCACATGTACCGGCAAAAAATTTGCGTATAAGCGCAGATTTAACTATAGCCAAAATTTATAAACTGAAGAAATTTTCTACTTAATCTACTTATTGATTCAATATTATTGTTTGGGGTAATGTACGGAAGCTTTCAACCGACACCGTAATTGTATTTCTTTGTTGCATCACAACGAATACGGTAACCGATATGAAATCATTACTTAACTTTGTCTTGTAGAGTGTCACTTTTCTATTGTCACATTTTGTTACGGTGACCAGTTAACGACTAAAAACAGTCAATGCGAACACGTCGTAAGAGTTAGATTACCGAAAAGTTACGTTGAAACTTATTGTAACTGAGTGTGATGAGATGTCAATTCGTAACATTATTTTGACTCCATTATAACCATCATAATGCGACTTGTTTCGTCGTGTTTGTCATGCGACCATTATGCAGCATCTGTATTATTTTATTTTTTCATGAACAAGTTACATGTGCTACTTGGGAAACTCCTACTGCTGGAATAGGGTAAAAAACGCTTACACAAAATAGCGATATCTCTTTTGAAAAAAAAAACGGATTTCAACAAACTATGGCTTGTAGGAAAGCTATTACTGTATAAAATCTAAGTCTAAGAGAATTGTGACAGATGATGTCAAAAAACTGGAAACTTTGACATAAAACTTCGTTCAAAAACCATTCAATAGCGTTCAGGGCGATGGAGTTTCAGTTGCGACTAGTTTTATCAAAATCGGTCCAGTCATCTCTGAAATCTCGACCTCTTTGTTGACATCACACATATAGACACACAAATACACGGACTGCTCAGTTCTTTGAGCTGAATCGATTGGTATATTGATAATGAAGGTAAAAATTGGTAACTGCTTAGAAAAGTTATGGTCGATTAATGCCGTTTTGCCTCTCTCATATGGAAAGGTTATGCAATCACTGTGAAAACCAACTTTTGAACTAGTGTCATATACCATTCGACTCAGTTCGACGAGTACGCAAAATGCCTGTGTGTGTATGTGTGTATGTAACGTTTTTTTGCACTAACTTTTCTCGGAGATGGCTGAACCGATTTTCACAAACTTAGATTCAAATGAATTCAAAATTCCTGAATATTATTTAGATCCGACTTCCGGTTCCGGAATTATGGGGTTAAATGTTCAAAAAATTGTGAAATTAAATGCACCAACTTTTTTCGGAGAAGGCTGAACCGATTTTTAGAAACTTAGATTCGAATGAAAGGTCTTGAGGTTCCATACAAAATTCCTGAATATAATTTCGATCTGACTTCCGGTTCCGGAGTAATGGTGTAAAATGTCCAAAAATATATGTTTTCTAACTTTTCTCATAGATGGCGCGACCGATCTTTACACACTTAGTTTCAAATGAAAGGTCCTGCGGTCCCATACGTAATTCCTAAATTTCATTCGGATTCGACTTCCGGATCCGAAAATATACCGTACAGTGTGTTAGAAAATTTATACAATCACTGCATCGACCTCAAATAGCAATGTCTAGTCAATTGAAGGTTTGGTCAGGTCAGGATCTGCTACATGCTTGAACAGGTTTGGTCGTTATGATTGACGGGTTAACAATACTGTTATTTTTTTCAGATCTTATCGCTATTGAGTAACTGGTTCAAAACTGTAATCAAAATCAAAACGAGGTCGGTTAGATTTAGAAAACAGAAAATCAAAATCCGGTTTCGGCATTCTTCTACTCGCACCCGCTATAGAAACAACCTCGAATACCGTTTTGCTTTACGCTTGAATCCTGGCTTGACAGTCATTGTAACAGATGACAGACAACCACTGCAAAACAAACGTTCTAAAAATAACCTCGAATCGGAGAGCTATACTGAAACTGCCATCGAACAAAGTGAGTAAGCGTGAGGTGCCGACAGGTACCGGACCAGGCGGAGGTGATTAACTTCAAGGAAATTCTTTACCACCAGTCAAGTGACGAGCTAGCCGGATGGTAAATGGAATTAAAGTACACACCATTTGGAAAAAAGAACTATAAACTGATATAACAGCTCAGGTTTGGTCTTTCGCGGAGTGGTCGCTGAAACGCGATTTGTTCCGCATTTGCCCACGAACTCTGTTGGTATGGAATGCAGTTTTTGTGTTAGAATTTTGAACTAATAGAGAGCAGATTATTGACCTATGAGTAGAGGTAAGAATTATTCCGCTCACTAGAACAGGATCGCTTAGCATGAAAGCAGTACTAGTGCTGAGTAAACGCCGCGGGGGAATCGAGTTCGCTCGAGAGGGTGACGGTTATTAGTCACTTCGATTCAGTGAACGAGTACCGGTTCCGTCTTTGTGTACACGTAACCTAAAGTACGTGATCAATCTTCTATTGTGTGGGGAGTTCTACAGGTTTCATAGGTTAAGTTTCTTGTGTCTAGGAAACATGTGCCACATTTTCTGCATAGTTCTGGAGATTGCATCATGACTGCCGGATATTGACAATTGAGATATTGTGTGGTTTTCAAATGACGGTTTTCTGTTTGTTCAGAATTTCGGACTTGCCTAATTAAAAGTTTTTGAGGAACATTACTGTAAATCGCGATCTCCCAGAAACACCATCCGCCTTCTCCAGACTCTCTAGGTCACATCACTGTCTACTGATCTACAATTTGCACTATGGCATGGGAAACGAAACCCGTGAAATTATTTCCCGGCATCTGCCTCCCTGCTGCACGAGACCTTTGAATAAATTTCCTTGGATTTATGCTTAAATCCCAACACTAGATTAGCATACAATGCTCAGCCAGTCGGTATTCAGGCAAACCGACGTCTGTGAGGCATTCGGAGATTTTCGCCCGCATCATCATCATCATCGCTGAACTCGTTGTAGCACTCGAGTATCGGTGCTTCAACGGATAATCTCTGACACTTTTAGTCATAGATGGTCACAATTCGATACGAAGTTGGTTGGTTCTTCTTGCAGCCGGCAGATTTCAACAGACGTGGAAAAGCGGTGTGCAATATTCTGATGCAAACACTAAAGGGCAGACATGATTATTGTTGCTAGTAGTATTGACAGTTGCGCCGGCGGATTTTATGACTTTTATGAAGTAAATCACCGGGAGTTAATTTTTCGAATTTATTAGGCGATAATACTTTTTGTCCTCAATTTGTCTCTTTTTATAACAGGTCTCGACATTTTCAAAAGGCCAAATTTGATTAAAATATCGTGCAGATATAATTTTTTCAGATAAAAAAAAACTTCTTCACAGAACGTGCATTACCAACCATTGATATCGAAGTAGAAATTTGAAAGATTTTAAATACTCGACTGTACAAATCAGGATGTTATTCATTGAGTTGCTAAGTAACGCACTTCGACTTGGAACTCGATTTTTTGTTTCAACTGGAGCATTTTTGTTTTGCAGTCGATTCATAAGTGTTGCATGTCTAGTGTTACGATCCTACTGACAATAAGCGAATCCTTACCAGTCAGAGCTCGAACATTACAACAACATAATTATGTCAACGAGATTAATTTTTTCGGTTACAAACATTAAAACTATTTTTTAAAGACCCTTAAATCTTGAGCTGTCATTACTATTTCTTTCTTTGTTCCAGCTCTAATTATTTTGAGTTGACAATTATATGCACAATCATCTTATAATTGAAGATGCTGTATCTAATATGCTTTAGATTCATCGATTAACGACACGTGCAACAATAAATTCTGAAGGCGGCACTCGTCGTGTGGAAATAATTACTACCTCAACCTCAATCCAAATCAATTAGTGCCTTAATGGAATGTTGACATCCAATTCAACGATTGAGGCGCTAATCTGCTAATCACTGTGAGAAAAATTAGGAAATCGTGCCCGATGGTCGAGCTAGTGTAAATTAATGTAAAATGATCGAATGGAGTATGTTGAAGTTTCTACATTCAATTATTTCATATAGTGGGGTTTTCGATATTCTATTCTAGTTTAATACACCGAAACCTCCATTTGCGAACTAAACGGGGGTTCGTAAATGGCGGTAGTTTGTGAAAAACCCCTTTTTAATCCACCTAGTGTTGTTATAATGTCTTTCTCATATTACTTATATTTCCAAAAATATCACTAGAAGATTCTGTCAAGAATTTCTTTCTTTTCAATATTGAATAAAATAAGAAACTTTCTTTGGATATGAACTAACATAACCTTTTCAATTTGTAAACAGTTATGTCAAGTAAATAAGAATTTTTCTTTATTTTGCTTCGTCTGACTGAATGTTTAAACACACTTCATCCTATAGTTCCGGTACCGGAAGTCAGACCCGGATGAAATTAAACAGCAACCTATGAGAGTCTAGGAACTTTTATTTGAGCCTATGTTTGAGGAAATCGGTCAAATCATCTTTTAGAAAATTGAGTAAGTCTCGTTTAAAAGTTTTTGACCACTATTTCCGGTACTTTTGGAACCGGGAACTTGGAACAAGTATATCCGAAGTCGGTTCGTTTAGTAAGTAACTAATATAGCCTACAAATTAAACCAGTTTTGAGACAAATCTAAAAGAATTTTACCCTTTCTTTTGCATCTTCGTTCTAAATGACGGTGTGCAATTTTAAACGCACTTTATCCTATGAAAACATGATGAAATTTAATAGCAACCTATGAGAATTTTTATTTTATGAGTGACATTATTTGACACATACTCACACACATACATTGCTCAGCTCGATGAACTGTGTCGAATGAAACAGAACACTTAGCCCTCCGGGTCAATTTTCACTAGTCAATTTTTCAAGTGATTGCATAAACTTTCTATATGAGAAAGGCAATAAGTGTACTTTTATAGAAAAGCATCGGTATCATAATTTTTAAATAACACTAATAAGTAGGTACAAATTGAATAAAAGATTTACAAATTTACATAGTTTTAACTTGAAATATATAGATTTTAATGTGGCTACCCAGTACGCTATACGAAATTGAACAAAGCACGCTGCGAACGGAGCAAAGCTGCACGTGTCGACGCTCACCAGTTTTGCATCGTTATATTGAATGACGATTTAAATGTTTTGACACACATCGACCTATAATTTCGGAACCGGAAGTCGGATCTAGATGAAATTGCCCAGTATCTTTTAAGACAATGAGAGCTTTAATTTGAATCATAAGTGCTGCAGTGCTTTCAGAAGCGGAAACTGGGGACTAGTTTTATATATTCACTGATTAACAAAATCTGCCAACTAGATGAATTTGGCAGTAAGTTTTATGAAAATGTGCATCTCGTTTCGCTATCGCTTGTGAAAAAATAGTCATAAAAATTGAAAATTTTCACTAATCGCTCTGTAATACCGGAATCGGAAATCGAACCTGGGTCAACTTTTCGGTGATTTTTTTGTAGAATTTCAAGACCTGTTATTTGCTTCTTAGTTTGTGAAAATCGGCTCAGAAATTTTCGACACATTTTTTTTCGCATTTTTTCATAAATTTGCACATATTTCCTTGTAATTCTGGAACCAGAAGTCGGATCCAAATGAAATTCAGGAAAATTGTATGAGAATATAAGACCTTTTATTTGAATCTAAGTTTGTGAAAATCGGTTCAGCCATATCTGAGAAACACGTGTAACTATTTTTATCCTTTTTTTGTGCATATCACCCTGTAATTCCGGAACCGGAAGTCGGATCGGAATAAAATTTAACAGCAGTGCATGGGACCATAAGAACTTTCAATTGAATCTAAGTTTGTGAAAATCGGTTATGCCATCTCTGAGAAAATCGAGTGGCATTATTTGTCACATACACACACTCGATACACATGATCTCGACGAACTGAGTCGAATGGTATATGACACTCGGCCCTCCGGGCCTCGGTTGTAAAGTCGGTTTTCACAGCGATTGCATAACCTTTTTTTTCGTAAAAAAATGTTTATGTTATCCAGAATTGGTTCGTAAAAAGAGTTAACGTTATTTGGAATTTACTTTGTAAATGAATGTAGAAGTCCCCAATTATTTGGACATTTTTGGAAACGGAAGTGATAAATGGGTGCAAGAAAATGATGTTTGGGGTCGTTTCAAAGTCCAAGATGGCGACTTCCGGTTTATTCATATTCCTTAAAACCCCTACGATATGGGTATTTTCGGAACGGGTTTGATGAGTAGCAAATTGTGTTTCGGATCGGATTTGTTAATTAGATCCCGGAAACTGATGTTGAGGCGCGTTTCAAAAATCATCGTTTTCATTAGTTTGTTTCGAAATGCGTGGACTTTCAGCAGAACAACGTCGATTGTGTACAAATGGTGCTCAGAACGCGGACTGACACTAAAAAAAAGGAAAAATGGAAGGAGTAAGTGAAAAAGCCGTGCGAAATACAATCAGGAAGTTCGGTGAGGATAAACCGAAAACGGATCGAAAAAAGGTCCTGCTAACCCTCAGTTGGATAAACGTATACCGAAGGCGTTCGAGCAAAAGAAGGAGGTTTCAGTTCGGGATGTGGCCAAAAAAGTGGGCACTTCGAACTCAAATGTTCTTCATGCTAAAGAACGTTTGAATCTTCATTGAAGCAGAAACAACTAAAACGTAGTTCGAAACAAGAAGCATCGATTAGGTCGAGGATTCGAAAGCTGTACAATGCGATTCTTGCTGGAAATTTGAACTGCATAATCATGGACGACGAAACCTACGTTAAACTCGATTATAAATCCTTGCCGGGACCACAATATTATACGGTGCGAGAAGGGCAAGCTGTCAATCAATCCGAGACATCGATTGAAGTCGAAAAATTTGATAAGAAAGCTATGGTCTGGCAAGCAATATGTAGCTGCGGTAAGATTTGGAAACCATTCATCACCACTGCTTCAATGAACAGCGAAATATACATCAAGGAGTGTTTACAAAAACGACTTCTATCCATGATTCGAAGCCACAAGCATCCTGTTGTCGTCTGGCCAGATCTTGCTTCTTGCCACTACTCGAAATCAACGGTAGAATGGTATACTACCAAAAATGTCACTTTCGTCCCAAAAGACATGAATCCACCAAATTGCCCACAACTTCGACCAATTGAGGAATTTTGGGTACATTTTAGAAAACATGTCTCGGCAGCCGAAACCATTCGAAAAAGACTGGAAAAAAGTGTCAAAATTTGTCGCCAAGAGATCTGTACGGAATTTAATGTGGAACGTTCGCAAGAAAGTGCGCCTGCTAGTCTACAATGGCTAAGTAGCAAATGTTGAGAATAATATTCTGTTGTTGTAGTCTAATATTATCAGTGTATCGAATTAAATTTGAATATCTAAAACACTTGTGAATTATTTACAGCGAAATCAAAGTGCGTCCATACTTTCTGGGACAGTCTTTATTTTTGTTTTATTCCTATCAAAATCTCGTGTGATTCATGTGACATGGAAATAAATTTGTCTTAGACACTTAGGAAAATCGTGTGATAAGTGTTAAAATCGTTGAAGTTGGAATGTTTATATAACAGGCAAAGGGAATTTTGTTATCGTTCTGGAACGTAGCGGAATATGTTGAAAGATCGCGGCGAATAGTCGGGTAGGTGGTTGTAGTGTTTGTAGTGTTATCTGTGATTTTAGATACTCTTTATGATCAAACTATATTTAAGAAAGATTGAGAATTGAAATTCGACTGAATAATTATATTCGACATTTGTATTACAAATTAGCAGGTTTGATGTGAAAAATTTGCACCTATTGTTGAGAAGTTAAGGAGAATTTTCTTTTCTGAAATTCATAACTATTGGGCATCAAAAATTAGTAAACCTGAACCTATTCCTTCCTACTAAGGAGTGTATCGAAAATAAGCTATCCACAATTTTTTCTTTCAAATTATAATAAAAGACGATATTTTATTCAAACTAAAAATTGATCCTTTATCGTGCGAGGTTAAACTTGAGCATAAAGAAAACCGGATGAAATTTAAGTAATTCCTTCACGAATTTTCGAACTTTTGATCGAACGTTCTTCATCAAGTTCTGGTCAAGTGTTGCATCGCATTTTTGGACGCTTGGGTCCAAGTTTTTTTTAACTCCTGCATGTTTCCTTACCAGTCTTCTTGAAGACCCTTTTCACGATTGCCCAGTAACGTTCGATGGGTCGAAGCTGAGGGCAATTTGGTTATGCTTCTTATATAAAGGCAGCAATCTCTTCTGGAGACACTCAGATCTATAGGTTTCTGCATTTATCGTTCCGGTAGTGTAAAAAATGGCTGACTTTAAACCACAGGAACATATTGCTTGCCATACCAGTACCTTTAGACCGAATTTATCCACTTGAATCGACCTGTCCGCATCGCTCACATCCTCCTCAACGACGACAGTAAAGTATTGTGGACCTAGAAGGGTTTTTGAATCCTCTTTTACATAAGTCTCATCGTCCATCAAAACGCATGCATCCGAGCACTGCAAAAGACGCGAATACAATTTCCGGGTCCTTGTTGCTGCTCGATTCTTCTGTTCTACACTTTGTTTCGAGATTTTCTGCTTCTTGTAGGTCTTCAGGTGATTTCGCCTCTTGATACGCTGGATCATTCCGACACTCGTTCCTGCTTTTTTGACCAAATCACGTATTGACATTGATTTGTTCTTCATGATTAGAGATACCACTTTCTGGTCCAGTTTCGGGTTGGAAGAACCGGGTTTTCTGCCTCTTCTTTCCTTTTAACACTGTAATGATGAATTCCAAACCGCTTCGCCAATTTTCGCATAGTAATACCCTTCTAACTTGGCCATGTGTCCGGAACCTTAATTTTCACTTCCTTTCCATTACGCGACATTTTGAAAACGCAGAATTTCAACCGCACAAACAAGTAACCTAACGAAAGCTGACAGCCAAACGCACAGAATTCTGTGATCTGAATATAAAAAACCATCACAAATACATGCGTAGGGTAAAGTGTTATAATATGCCCCCCTTAAGAAAACATTGAGATATTTTTAAGTGTATTGATATATTTTCCTCGAGAATGTAAGTATTTCATTGCAATACGGATGAGGAACATAATTTTCAATGACTCCAATAGAAAAGATGAGAATTGATCGATATAAACACATTTTCCAAAACGGCCACATTCTTAGTTTTTTTCGCTCGCCTCAGACATAATGCCAGCAGCCGTAAAATATGTCTCACAACAAATCAGTGGCATGACACACAACAAAAGACATTTTATCCCACAACAATGATGCATTATGCTTCTTGAAATGTCCATAAAGTTACTGTTTTGAAATAATCAGTATGTCAAAGAAATGGCGGATAAAACATCGAATTTAGTCGAAGCAAAACTTTACATCGAAAAGCAGCCAAATGAAATTTTTAGTTTTTTCATACTTTCCTGCAAACGACAACCACCAAACTTGCATAGCAGAAAGATCCTACGAAAAGATAGTGTTAGTGATAAAACTTTGGTTCAGAAAAGTCTTCAATGCTTAAGAAAGGAAAGGGGGCATTTTGGCTAGCAGGGGCGCTTTATAAGACTTTCCCCTACAACACAAATGTATGTGGATAGTTTATTTTCGATACACTCCTTAAGTATTGGGACAAAGCTGTCCGTAGACTACAAAATATATTGATAACCTATGAAAAACCAAATGATTGGTGTTGACACAAAGTAACCTATTTCGAACGCTCTCGTGAAAGCGGTATCGATGACCCTTCAGTGACATTAGAAGACATGCAACAAAATATTCCCAGACGAAAAAGGATATCTGTACACATGAAAAGATCACGTTTACCTAATTGAAAGAAAACAACGAGACGTTTCAAACAGAGAGATTGAAAACAAAATCTAAGTTTAATGAAGTTAGCGAAGCGTAAGATTACTCCATAGTTATTTATATTTTCTTTTAACCGTAAAACGATTTAGTTGGTGCCCACAGTTGTGCTGCCATCAACATTCTCCACACCATGAAGCGCGCTTTTACAGTTTGAAAAGAATTCCATTAGTGTAAAACTGTCATCACGAACAACGTCAACGTGCCAAAGGGTTTTAACCTATCCCGATGTGATTCTCATAAAATGAATATGTTCGCGGGTAGCAATTAATTGTTGATGCTTAGATAAAAACCGAATGACCTGTGAAGTTCTGTAAGCGATAAATTTGTGTCAAGCAAAGTTATGCTTTGAACTTTGTGAAATGTTGCAATCAATCTTTTTTGTAGACTCATCTTCAGCTTAGTTGTTTGAAATGTGGTACTAATTCATTGAATTGAGAATATTACTGTTTATATTTCTTGCTCATGGACCAACACATTTTTTTCACGAAAGAGTGTTCAATTAAATGTTTTAATTGACTATAATAATCGAAAGTAATTTCGTTTTTATATCACTCTTTCATAATCAGCTCGCAGTTCTACACGACTCCGTCGTTCCTGCAAGCGCGTTTTCGACTCAAAAAAAAAAAACAGACATAATCTTCTGGGCGAGCCAATTATAACCATATACTCAGCGGTAACAAACTTGCCTGCGTTGCGCTTTTATCTTACTGGACTGATAGTTTCAATTTTTTACGACAATAGTGTCGAAATATGGTCCCCAGTAGGAGATCGATGTAGCGCGACGGATAAAAAGTGCCAATGTCGAATATAGAGAGCATGAAAATCACGATTCTGTCATGTTTGCTAGTGGCGTATCGCGAACCCTCATCGCCGGAGACTGCGGAGCTGGACCGATTGACTGACTGACTGAGGGACACACCGGGTTGGTGTGCGAACACGCAATCAACCGTGGACGAAGTGACAATCAACTGGCACCTCCAGTCGTAGTAAGGCACAGCGTGACCTATAAAACAAAAACAAAAACTAGCCGCCAAACCTCGTTACAAGATTAGCAGAGAAATTTAACCGAAGCCCTGATGCTAGTGATCTTTCGATCGTGGGAATATTGCCACGTCGATGAACTAGAAAGGTTCAGTTTGGAATCACAGTCTACTGCAACACGAAAGGTTTCAATTGGAATCACGGATTGTTTCAGCCACCTGTCCGAAATTGACGAAAATCCCATCAGAAGCCGCTACGAGGAGATAATTATTATTAAAACGATTAGTGCAGCTCAATTACCAATTCATCATCGGTTTTCTTGCTTTCGCCCACACTCGCGCTACATATGTTGTGATATTTGCAGTGTCTCAATCTGTTCAATGTTGCTAACCGGTTTCAAACTTCAAACCCGCTGGAGGGGTTGATCGCCTTTTATTTTCGGATTGTGGTGCTTTCGACTATGCGGCAGCGGTATTTCACCAAACCGGCGCGGGAGATGTAATGTTTACTTCGCCCACAAACGGTTGGGTTTGGCTGTTTGCACGATTTCTGTGACAATCTAATTAACCGATCAAATTGTACGTACATACGTGAACACACACACACACACACACACACACACACACACACACACACACACACACACACACACACACACACACACACACACACACACACACACACACACACACACACACACACACACACACACACACACACACATTTTGCTCGGTATTTATCGGTAGCGGTAGCGTATCAAGTTCGCCTCTTGCCACCCAAGCAACGTTTATCCGTTGAACTCTACCGATTGGGAGTGGATTTTTATCGCTGAGGGAATTCAGGTCAAACCATGCTTGGTGTTGCTTGACCATGCTCACTAGATATCTCGGTGATTTCGAGAACGGCATTTTTCGGGCTGACGACACACCCGAACATATGGAGAACACCGAGTGGTGCAGCGGGTGCAACATCGCCAATGTAGGACTGATTGCACGATTCGTGATATGGTTGTAATAATTGATGGGATGTGCAACCGGTGCTCTCGTTGATTAGGTTCGGTTAGGAAAAACATTATGAGCATATGTTTGAGCAAGAATGATCATACTTTTGCCAGTGGGTATGTTGTATGGTGGTTTAGATTATTCATTCTGAATTGTATTAGCAATTATTGGTTCGTTTTCAATATCATGTTTTTTTGAACACTATAGACAGCCCAAGAAAATCATTTTGACTGCTTTTCGATTAAAATTAGAAAAACGATATGTACACAATGGCATGAACATAACTTGTCGTATAACTATAAATAATATAAAAATTGTGGAGAATTTTGTTCACATAAATTTCTTTACGAATTAGTTATTCTATCACAGTGTTCTTCACTTCCTTTCTTCGAATCATTTTGACTGCTTTCGGGCAATATTGATATATACTAAATTCTTTCTAGTGTTAAATTACTTCAACTAATATAAAACAAACTTGCTTCAAAAATATAAAACAACTTGTTTTAATCTACCTCGTGGTGTAATGTTGCTCTTCTTATACACCTCATACATCATAAATATTACTGCAGAGTTCATTGAATAGAAACAGAAAGGGAAAGGTCGAAAGTAATCTAGTAAAATCTACGAATCAAAACACTCTTCAGTTCCGGAATCGAAAGTATTACCCACAATGAATCCATGGTAAGACCTTCTCCTTTGAATCTATAAGTTTGTGACAATCGATTTGGCCATCTTGAAGAAAAATGAGTGGGATCCTTTCAGCAGTTTTTGACCACTATTTCCAATAGTTCCGAAATCTAATTTCTAGGACCGGAAAAACCGAAGTTGGTTCGTATGACCAGAAACAAATATTTGAACTTTGCTAAAAGGAATTTTCCCCCTTTCACTTTGCCGCTTTAGATGGCGATATAAAATTTTTAACTCTAAACCATCTCTGAGAAAATAGTCTGAACCAACCCGCGGACCCACATGGACCGAAGGATGCGATGCGACCAACATCGATCGTACCAATGTCATCTAGATGACTCTCATGTAACACATGGATCAATAAGTCCCGAGACTAAAGCAGAGATAACGCTCGTAGTAAACCAGTAACCACGTCTTTCTAGAGTACTAACCTTTGCTTGAAACGGGTCAAAATTTTAAGTCGATCCGACCAGAAACAGTTGAGTTATCGAGGTTGGAGTAAAGTCGATTTGTAGTTTGTTTAAAAAATGGAAAAAACCGAGTTTCGTGTTTTGATAAAACATTGTTTTTTAATGGGTAAAAACACCGTGCAAGCGAAACAATGGATTGAAAAATGTTATCCGGACTCTTGTCCATCAAAAGCAACGATTTGTCGGTGGTTCGCCGAGTTTAAACGTGGTCGTACCGACACAAATGACGCGAAACGCTCGGGTAGACCTGTGGAAGCCGTTACACCGGAAAATGTGAGTGAAGTGACGAAAATTATAATGAAAGATCGTAAAGTGAAGCTCCGTGAGATTGCTGAGATGACACAGATATCATATGGAAGTGTATTTACTATCCTTCATGAAAAATTGAGCATGAAAAAAGTTTTTTCCAAGTGGGTGCCGCGATTGCTGCAATGCACCCTACTACAAGTCGATGAAAACAATGGCGAAATTGAACGAATTGGGCTTTGATCTGCTTCCCCACACTCGCCAGATTTAGCCCCCAGTGACTACTGGCTCTTTGCTGATCTTAAAAAAATGCTCCAGGGAAAAATGAGCTCAAATGAGGAGGTCATCGCTGAAACTGAAGCTTATTTTGAAGCGAAAGATAATTTTTTTATAAACATGGTATTGAAAAATTGAAAAAACGTTGGAACCATTGTATCACCCTAAAAGGTGATTATGTTGATGAATAAAAAAAATTTTGCAAATGTTGTTTCCATTGTTAGTCTCGGGACTTATTGATCCATGTGTTATTAACAATGACTAACGGATGGAATAGTTTCGAGTAGAGTTTAGAAATCTTTTTACGGTTTTTGCCTCGCCGCTTGAAGTAGCGATATACAATTTTTAACATTCTTCACCCTGTAATTCCGGAACCAAAAGTTGTATCCGGATGAAGTTCTGAAGCTTTGTATGGGACCATAAGACCTTTGACTTGAACCTAAATTTGTGACAATCGTAATCTGTAAGTAATCTGCTATGGTATTGGTTTTCGCTTCTTTTATGGCGTGTACGAAATTGAACAAAGCACGCTATGTGCATCGTTTGTAAAGCCGTGTTATGTTTTTTGCCTCCGTGCCAGCACGTACAGGTGCGTATCGGTTTTGTATCGTTATTTTATATGGCGGTTCGAAAGCATTGGTGCTCTGTAATTTCGTAACCGGAAGTCGGATCCGGATGAAATTTCACAGTAGCTTTTGAAACAATGTGAGCTTTAATTTAAATCAAGATTTGGGAAAATCGGTTCAAGCATCGCTCAGAAATCGAAGTGAGTTCTAATTTTAGGGTTGTTCTTTACTACTTTCCATGCTTCCGTAACATGAAACGTTCTGCCAACTAGAAGAATTTATCAGTCAGTTGTATGGGATTTGTACCTGTTTTTGTCACCGTTTATGAAAAAATTACTCATAAAATTGAAGATTTTCCACTTATCGTGCTCTATGTTAATTCCATCCAAAACCATCCGAAAGTCGAATTTGAATGAAATGTTTTAGGAATTTTCAAATAACTTCAATACCTTTAGTTTGAGTCTTAGTTTGTGGAAATTGGTAAAGCCATTTCCGAGAAAATGGAGTGCCTATTTTCTCCTTGATTTTCACGTATTACCCTATAACTCCGGAAATGGAAGTCGGATCCAAATGAAATTCAATAGCGGACTATTGGACCTTTAGACCTTTCATTTTTTTATTCAATAATTTAATATAATTTTCGGCACACTGCTTAAGCTCAAAGATGCCAAGGGTTTTTTCTAATCTTAATTAACTACTAACTTAAAACTAGAATAGTATCATTAGACTATGTCATCTCGGATTCTCGTAAATCCAGCTTTCAGCTGGCGATCAGCAGTGGTCGACGAACTGAGTATTGCACGAGTCTTCCAGATGGCGTTGGTAAATATCTATGCTGGCCGCATCCTTCGGTCCGTGTGGGTCCGCGGGAAACAAACCTTTCATTTGAATCTAAGTTTGTGAAATCGGTTGACCCATCTCCGAGAACAATTGCTTAGTTTGTCGAGTTGAATCGAATGGTATATGACATTTGGCCTTCCAGGCCTCGAATAAAAAATCGGTTTTCATAGTGATTGCACAGTCTTTCTATATGAGAAAGGCAGAAATGTTTCAACTTATATAAAAAAAACTGGCTAAAATAACTAAATTTTAGCCAGCCGTACAAAGTATCATGTGCGTGTTCCGCTCTATTGAATCAGGTTGCTTTCTGGAATGTTTTCCTACGTATAACAAGCTTGCTTAGTTGATAGAGCATTTCTTGTAGCCTCATACATATGTCTTGTAGCCTCATACAAAGTAACTGAATGTTATTCGAATGTGACGTCCTATTTCAAATTACTTCCTCCCTTTTCTCAAAGATGGCGCGATCGATTTCAACAAACTTAGATTCAAATAAAAGGTCTTATAATTCCATAAATATAAAAAAAATATAAAATTCATCCAAATCCGACTTCTTGTTCCGGAATTATAGGGTAAAGAGTGTTAAAAATTTGATTCCGTCACTTAAAGTGGCGGTACAAAACACGTAAAAAAATTCTAAACTGGTCTCAAAACTACTTCAATCGGTAGCCATTATCTATAGACAACCAAGCAAACTGATTTCGGCTATCCTGTTTCCCGGTTTCCGATTCTGGATACACCGGAAATAGTGGTCATATATTCGTAAATGGATCTCACTCACTTTTCTCAGCGATGGTTTAACCGATTTCCACAAATGTAGGTTCAAATGAAAGGTCTCATATTGAGATTCTGAATTTCAACTGGATCCGACAGCTGGTTTCGGAGTTATAGGGTGAAGATTGTTCAAATATTCATACTGTCACTAAATATGGCGAAGTGAAAAGCGTAAAATATTTTCTTAACTTGCCTCAAAACTATTCCAATCGGTAGCCATTGTCAGTAGACCTATTGACGACCAAACAAATTAATTTCGGCGGTCCTGGTTCCCGGTTTTCGATTACCGGCCGGAGATTGTAGCCATAGACTCAAAAATGGATTAACTCAGTAACTTTTCTCGATCCGACTTCGATTATACCGGTTCCGGAAGTACCTTTTATCTTGGCTTTACATTCTTTTTGTGGAATTTGGCCTTTCTGTTCCAACAGACTTCGTAGCCGATTCTTAGCGTACAGAATCATTGCATAGCTAGTACTACGATCCTATTGACACGATGAATCCTTCCAGATCGGGGCTCGAACATATGACAACTGGCTTGTGAGACCAGCGCCGCCCGGGCCAACGGAAGTAACTGCAATAGTGGAGCTCACTCCGTTTCCTTATAGATGGTCTAACCGATCTGAGTGCTGTTGTACTCTGTAGGTTATACTAGTTTATAGATAAATCTTTTTGTTTTCCAAGAATCAAAGAAAATTATTTTAAATAATACCACACATTTATTTATGAGAATATGAGACATATGAGAAAGGCATCATTACATCACTAGGATGATTAAAACAGGTTTTTCATTTTTCTTTTTCTCTCGATCAATTTCTCGTAGGTAGTGATAAAAAGGATACACTTTTGTTTTGTTCGACCCAACCTTACTGAGCATCTGCAATCCTTTAAACATAAAAAAACCTTCGCGTAAAAAAAATCACGCTACTTCGGAAATCCGCGTCAAAAAGCTACCTGAAAAGACCGCATAAAAACCGCGTAAAAATATCTCGGCGTACTTTTCATTTATGAGTCGCCAAACTCGAAGGTACTCGTGAAAAAGTACGTATCATTGAAGAGACTGATTCGTGATATCCATAACTTGTCCGAAGAAACCTCGTTGATAATAACGATACATCGCGAGTTCTTTAAGTGGCTTGAAGGTCCAAACGGGATAGCAGTTCAGGTGCATCAATTCCACCATTCAGCATTTTCGCTACTGTTAAGGCTTGTTGAATACGACGACGATGTTCCGATGATTCAAGATTTAGTAGCTGACTACGTTCTCGATATGGCGGTAGGTTCTGCGGGTCACGCCATGGTAGATTCCTGAGAGCCAGTTTCAGGCACCAAGTTAACTGATACGGATTCCAAACTGGCGATGAAAACTTAAGAATTGGTCGAACTAAGAAGCAATAAACAGATTTTATGAAATATGGATCAGTAAAGTTTCGAGATATTTTAGATATGAATCTCAGCTGTTGATTCGTTTTTTGCCTTTCTCATATAGAAAGGCTATGCAATCACTGTGAAAATCGACTTTTTAACCGAGGCCCGGAGGGCCGAATGTCATATACCATTCGACTCAGCTCGACGAACCGAGCAAATGTCTGTGTGTGTGTGTGTGTGTGTGTGTGTGTGTGTGTGTGTGTGTGTGTGTGTGTGTGTGTGTGTGTGTGTGTGTGTGTGTGTGTGTGTGAGTGTGTGTGTGTGTGCGCGTATGTGTGTGTGTGTATGTAACAAAAATATGCACTCACTTTTCTCGGAGATGGCTAAACCGATTTTCACAAACTTGGAGATTTTCTTGGAGATGGTCAAATCAATTTTCACAAACTCATAGGTTCAAATGAAAAGTCTTACAGTTTCATACGGAATTCCTTAATTTGTTGTGGATACAACTTTCGGTTCCGGAACTACAGGGTAAACAGGTTTTATAAAGTTTGTGAGAACCGAACAAATTATCCTATTTCTATTCCATAAACAGTTGTTTTTGCGAATTTCACGATTATATTTATGATGTAATGAGTAATATGAGAAAGGCATCATTACACCACTAGGTGGATTAAAATAGGTTTTTAGTTATATGAGCCATGTGGGAGCGAAAGCTCAATTTGTTTTCCAATATAATGCCGAGATCACTGATTTCATTGACTCTACGTAACGGTATACCATCAATGCTGTAACTGAAGAAGAAACGGATCGCTCTTTCTGTGAAATGTCATTACAGCGCATTCAACGATGCTAATGGTCAACTGATTCGTTCGACATCGAACCCCGAAGCTATTCAATAGAGTTTGTAATCGTCAGCAAATATCAGTTTACATCCAGTACCCAAAACCGAAGCTACATTATAAAAAAAAAGAGTATGAATAGCAAAGGACCCAGATTACTACCCTATGGTACTTCTGATTCATTGATAAATGCGGATGATTTGCAAGAACCCAGCTTTACACGAATGATTAGCTTGTGGATGGCTCCGAGCAGACTGAATTTTCGAAGAAGAACTTCTTGGTCGATACGATCGAAGGCTGCTTTCAGGTCAGTGTAAATGACATCCACCTGTGATCTATCCTCTATATGGTCGATACATGTTGACGTAAAATGCAGTAAATCCATTAAAACAGAACGTCCGGGTATGAATCCATGCTGTTAAGTTAAAATATAGCTACACGGAACCACCCGCGATCCCATTTCAACCAGAATATTAGTTGATTTTCTGAATTCGATAGGCTAAAATTTGGTACAACTAATCGATTGTTGTTTTAACTAAACTGTCATTTCTGTTTTTCGATTAGCAGAAACGATGGTTGAAACAACTAATTTAATCGGTTGAAAAAAATGCTGTCAATTAGTGGGGACACATACCTTTCAATTTCAACAAATATTTTAGTTGAAATAACTGTTGTTATTGAAACAAAATTCTGTTAGTTGAAAAATAAATCGGTTTTATTTGTTTTAGACATTGCAAATAGTTGAATCAACTCGAACAATGTTATTGGCTTGCGAAAATAATCAAAATATACTTACTGATATACGTCATGATCTATTTGAAATAAGTTCGGTATGTTGAGATTCATGAAGTAAATATCGTTGTGAAAATATAAACAGTATTTTATATTTAAATGTAATATCATTAGGGCTGGGAAAACCACCGATCACTGCTGATTTCAAGTGATGTTAACCAGGGAATAAATTATCATTACGAAATCAGAACTGATCTGATCTCTAAGTGATTTTGATTTTTGTATGAGCATGATCATGTCAAGTCGAGATCAGTAAAGAACTAAATTCTAAAAAAATACTTCTGATTCTATCGGAAATGATTAATGTAGAAAAACGTTTTTAATTAGCAAAAGTGCCCGGAGGGCGAAATTATTAAATTTACCTAAAATGAGTATTGTAAGATGATGTTTTCAAACGGTTGAACTAAAGTTATACACTGATAATTTCAGTCAATTTATATGAGCTTGGTTGCATCAACCGTTGGGAATTGAAATTTTGCGACGACAATTCAAACGCGCCATCCAATCGCAACGCGTTCTGAGTGTTTGAAATCCTTCGCTCCTGTTACTTTTATAAATTGAATTCATGTCAAAAAGCGTTTTATTGCTAATGCATTACAGCATCATCGGTATCAAACAGCTGGAAGTCAAACAGTCTGCTGGAAATAAATCAATGATCGAATTTGAAGCATAAAATTTTTGCGCATACCTGAAAGATTACGAGATGATCATTTATTAACATTTTCTAATTTGTCACCAAATCTTTTTAATCTTAAACAAGATTAACTTTATCACAACACCGCTGTTAGATAAACACTTGTTATGTAATCATAAATTTCTCTAATCAAATGAACACAATTTCACCAAACGATGATGTTTTCATTGACATTTTGAAGCGACGCGAACAGATTTCAACTAGAAAAGTTGTTGATTTTGCATTGCGATTATTGTTTTGCTTTCAACTGTCTCCGGTATTTGACAGCCTTCAAAACAACATATTTTTCAACTACTTGAATATATGCAAATCAAAAACCATTTCGGTTGAATCAAAAAGAAATTAGTTAAATCAACTATCGCAAAAATCAAAAACTGCGATATCGCAATTTTATGATCGAAGGGTTCTCCGTGTAGTGATTCGATTCGAGAAAAAATTGATTGACAATGATTTCAAATATTTTACTTCCTGCCAAATGATTCGTAATTTCACGATACTGCTGGACATTGCGTCTATCTCCATTTTCAAACACTGAAAGCATGTAGGATTGCTTCCAAATTGCAGGAAACTTTGTCTCAATAAATGATTGATTAAAATGCCGATATAATGGTACAGCTAAAGCGGCAGTAAATAACAGCAGGAATTTCATCTGAACCAGGAGCGCTAAGCACCATATCAGGTGACACAAGAAAAAGTAAAGTCTTGGCACGACATTCCTTTTGTGGAATTTGACCTTTCTGTTCAACAGACTTCGCAGTCGTTCTTAGCGTTCAGAATCATTGCATGGCTTGTACTACGATCCTACTGACACTAAGAATCCTTCCAGATCGGGACTTGAACATACGACAACTGGCTTGTAAGACCAGCGCCCTATGCATTGAACCGCCAACGCCCGGGACAACAGGTGACACATGAATGGTGTTTAAATCGACTACGTTGTGCGGAATATTGGATAATGCTGAGGTCAACTCAGTGTCTGGTGCAGAGCAGGAAGTAAACACAGAGGCAAAGTGTTTTGCAAACAGTTCACAAGCAGTTGCTGTAGAAGATGCTGTCACTTTTTCAAGGTAGACATTAGGAGGTACCCTTGCAGAATTAACGAAATTCCAAAATCCTTTGGGGTTACATCGCAATCCAGATAGAACTCGAAGAACATAAGGCAGCGGCATGGAAATCGTGAGCAGTGACAGTCGAACGTCTACGGCAAAGTCACGCTGGCAAACATTTCGTTTTCGGCACAAATAACGCAGTAGTGGCGTACTCCAAGGTGGGAATATGAATTTCGAGAAAGACTTTAAACGATAACAACATGAAAGAAAACGAAGGAAAAAGTTGAGGATGTGAAAATATGAAAAAAAATGTTGTAGCTGTCACAGTTTTCACGATCCATAAAAAAACCGAAAGGGTAATGCATTACCCTTTCAGCGATTTATCTTAGAATATTTTAACCTAGGTTGTTATTAGTATCAATCACGTGTGAAATTCGAATAGAATTTGTACAAAAGTAGAATTTACAATAGTACTGACTCTCTAAATGCTGAGAATTTAGCACTTCAGCTAATCGTCAGGGACTCATTATTGATTTATTGGCCCATGGAGCAATGACAAAAAAATACAAAAGTATTCTTTAAAAAGTCGCACAAAACAACAATAGTAAACATGAGAAGTCAATCGAACCATTAAAGCATTAAAATCAATCATCAACAATTGGCAACAATTCATCCGATCACGCTGCACCAATGTCACCGGGTACGAACAGTTGAATGAATCTGAGCAACTTCTGGCGGCCCAAGTAGGAAACATCGTTGAATCCCATATCTGGGTAGAAATCACGGAAAGAAGTCACGCTTGCGTTGGCTCTGTATTAACTTGACTCCAACGAAGCCACCGGCTGAGCTTGACACAGACACCGTGACAGAATCTAGAATCTAGACCATGGAACGCCTGAGGAAGCACGTTCCTTCCGAACAGATTCAGTATGATAATCATTTGAATCGTAGAATCTAGCAGCCTGCGAGGTAGCAACCCGCCAAATGCAAATTGGGATTGATGCATCGCTGAACAGATTGACGATCATGACCGAACGAACTTGTACGACGGGTCGGGTAGGAAGATCTGATGTACATTTGCATGGATTCAGCATGGCGTTGCCGTCGTCGGTGTTGCTTGTGTACCGAAAATGGAACTCGTGAACTGTGCCGACCACCGACTGGGACCGCATGCGGTAATGATGGCTACTCCGCAAGAGAGGAAGGTCACTTGAACCATGGTGGAAGTGATTTTCCACCTGATTCAACACACAGGAAATCTTCCAGTCTCGAACGCTACAGCTCTGACAGAAATAAAACATCATTGTTCTGTTGTGCTGAAGAAAGGATCTGATGAACAAAGATGAAAAAATGATGATGTATCTGGTTGTTGCAATAGCTGATGAACTCAATTACCGCATTTTCTAATTAACAGAGATGCCACATAACCCGACGAGAAAGGGCGCGGCGTGAATACAAAAAACATCAATTTTTCCAACGTTGTAATGATCTTGCAGTTCAATGAGTAGAATAATAAACAATCCATCTTCGAACTAAGAACTTATTAGTTAGGAAATATTAGTTTATTGCTTCGAATCGTGACCGATATGATAGATTACTAGTTGAGTAATCATATTGTTTCTAATGTGTTAATTGCCCTATCCAGTTAGGTGCTGGGCACTTGGACACGTGCAATCAATGTTTACTATCACGTTGATCAAACCAACACAAGAGTAGTTGCTGGCGTTGGCACAGACTCGAACTGCTTTCTATTGAAGGCAAATCAATTTCTGTATTACCTCAACTAAAACATATGTGGTGGGCAGAATAGCTCACGTAATTTACTTGGGGCTCCGACACAGCGCTTCAGTCAATCAGCTTTATTAGGCTTGCTTGAGTTTTGAGCGATCATTAGCGGGTGATTTACAGCTTGATTTAAAAAAAATGTTAAGAGTTCAATGTTTCTGTCAAGGTGTCGTACTACAAACCACGATTATGTTAATCAACAAACTTATGCTCTGGAGAGCAACAACAAACAGTGAAGCTGTGCGCCCCTGAAACGAAGAACCTTGAAGAGATAGACAAGTGCTCGATGCCTTCGAGCGTAAAATTAATGGAGTAGAGACATGCATTGAGTTATGTCAAATCTAATGAAGATGCTGACCTTGAGCAGTTAATAAACGCTGTACTAACCGGTCATTGTGGGTAAAAGCAACGCCAATGTCGGGGTAATTGCATATGAAAAATCAAAAATAATGTGGTTATTTTTTTCTGTATAGTAAAGGAACCAAATTAAAGGACATTATTTGATACCGCATTTTTTTAATTGAACAAAACACTAATTTAAGCAAAAAAAAAGAAAATGTATTTGAAGCATGATCGGTTGTGATTTAGTTAAATTATGGTGTAGATTGCATCCCAAATTTTTGTTACTTACAATTTACTTCTGGATTGAATCCATGTGCTAACATTTAATATAGAGGAATATTTTGTACGACCGAGTACACGTAGTTTATTTATTTATTTGGAGCAAAAAAAAGCCCAATGGAGCTGAAATATTAATCTCTCTCTCCAGCAGGTATAAATCCTCCTCATTGTTTATATCAACAGATTACAACAATCCAACAGATACATGTGTGTACTTAATACTATCAATTATAACTAACCCTAGCTAACTAACTCTATAGTAATTAGATGACTCTAAATGAAATCCAATTTGTGATCGAGAATAACACCTAAGTCCTTAACCGAGGATTCACGTTTGAGGACATTTTGCAAGAGATGATAGTCATACGTAATTATTGAGCGTTTTCGGGAAAAAGATATAATGGAGCATTTGGAAGCGTTTAGTACCATCCTGTTATTGTGGCACAATTTGGCGAATGTGTCAAACTGAACTTGCAGAAAACGTGCATCTTCTAGGTCCTTTATAGGATGATATAGTTTGAAGTCATCAGCAAATGATAGTAAAAATAGAAACGGTCCTAAGTGGCTTCCTTGAGGTACTCCAGAACTAACAGTAAACGGAACTTTTGTGAAGTTTCCTATTTTCACCATACATCTCGCGACCAGTAAGATATGAACGCATCCAATCCAGTAAAGCGCGACTAAAGCCCAGTCTGTCGAGTTTAGCGATTGTTATTTGATGATTTATTTTATCGAATGCCGCTGGAAAATCTGTGTAGATAGCATCAACCTGTAGATGCGATTGTAGAGATCGGATGATAAAAGATGTGTAACCTCTTAGGCATGAAACCGTGTTGAGTGTCAGATATGTAGTCCTTGCATTTGTGAGTTATGAAATCGAGAATAATTATTTCAAATAACTTGGACACAACACATAGTGAAGCTATACCACGGTAGTTAGTAATATCTGATTTGTTACCTTTCTTAAAAACCGGAAAAATATATGATTTCTTCCAGGGGTCTGGGAAAGTCCCCGCATTAAGGGAATCGTTGAACAATATAGTCAGTGGTGTTAGGAGTGAATTCAAGCATTTTTTTAGGACTATCGAAGGAATGGCATCGGGTCCTGCGTTAGTAGAGCTTTTTAGTTTCGAGCACGCCGTAATTGTCATGGTCGAGGTAATAGGAGGATGAGCTCCAACAGGAGAACGGAGAGGGACGTTCACGATTGCCTCTGATACTTCGTCGCTACTAAGAACTTCATTGGAGAAAACGCTACTGAAGTGCCTTCGAAATAGATAGCAGGTTTCAAGTATGGTGGAAGGTATTATTGAAAAAACTAAAGATTTATTAATTTTAATCTTCTCTGGCGCACTCAATTGAAGGAAACTATTGAAGATGCATCTTCGTAAAAAAGATGTGGACGTTGAAGAATAAATAACGTTAAATGATTTTAGCATACGCTATAATACGTTATTTTTATACTTGACTTCAATCAAAGCATCAGTAAATCAAAACTTTGTCATCAATTTGAATCAATCATGAAAACCCGCAGATCACAAAATTACAATATTGCAATTGTTGTTTTCCGATTGTCTCTACTAAAATGTTATGGATTTAACTAACATATCTGTTGTTTTGTCATAACCATACAGGTAAACGAAATTGCTGTATTGAAATGCTGTCACTTAGCGGAGAACGAAGACAGTAAAATGCAGAACAAAAATTCTCTTCATTTCACCACACTGAAAATCGAGTTTACTTATTTGTTGAGAAAACATCGCTCAATGTCTTCTATGAGCTACCCAAAATTAGGTCATTATCTACTCAAACTTTGCAAAAGTTGTCAAGACAACACTTTGGGCGAACTCGTTACTTAAAAATGCGGAGATGCACTTTATTTGATTTTGGGTAGGTTTCGACCCAAAATTATGTAGCGACTGGTAAGAATGCAGAAACGTTTCGTATTGAAAATTGTCAATGGCAAATGGACGTCATTTCAGCTCTTTTTCAAAGAAGGGTGAATCTTGCCAAAGTAATCAAATCAAGTTACTCTCTCCTATCATTAAATGCTTCAAAATCCTACAATTTTGCCTAAAAATTCGGATTGTACAAAAATCACAATCTTAGTAATACAAATAACTATAAAGGGCGAAACTTTCATTGCATTTGGTTACGTAAGTTTCGTCCTCCATGTTCCATGCAAACAAACAGGGCGATACTTCAATTGCTAGTAAGGAACGGCGGAACTATATATTTTCTTTATTTTAGATGGTTTCCGAACCTTTCACTACTGGAAATAGTAAGTGAGACGATAAAATTACCGACAGATTTGGCTTAGTAGCAGAAATCAACCGATTTCACGAAAAATACGCAAGGGCGTAACTTCACAATTGAAGAAAAATACTTGAAAAAATTCGAAGTGCAAATGATACTTTCTCTTTGTTTACTCTCTTTTTCGATTATTACGGTCCTATCGACAATACCTCTCGCTAACACTTTACTAGAATAATGACTGAAACCATCAACTTTTTGATCTGCACTTAGGATTTTTTTCAGAAAATACAAGAATATGCCGTAATAAATGAAAGAGAAAGTAAACAAAGAGAAACTGCCATTTGCACCTTTTCTAATGTTTATCGAGAATTTACAAAGGAAGCATAAAAGTAAACGAATCGGAAAAGGGCGAAACTCTTTTTTTTTTTTATTTATTCTGTGGATATAGAAGGAAAATGGTAAACTTTGCATGGCTTTTTAAGATAAACTAACAATTCTTCGACTAATCAAAAATTGATCTCAGAATATACGATATATATATAATTTCTAAATTTAAGTTAAAACCAAAGTCGAAACATTCATCGATGTTTTTCTTTATATGCTGTCAATGTTAGATTCGCCCTTCTTTGATAAACAGCTGATTTATGTCAGTTATGTAGTGGCCGTTTCATGTAGAAGAATATAATTTTTTTTTAAACAACATATTTTTATTTGTATTAAATAGATATTCCTACAGCATAAATGTTTTAATTTCATCTGCGAATAATGCATTTGCATGTAATTAAAAACGCTAAACTCTTAATAATTACTGCTAGAGTAAAGTGATAGTATTTGTATCTTCTTAAAAGGCATCTGTAGCATTAGGCAACATACTTGAATTCAGCCAAAAAAGCTTTTCCAGCAAGTAATTCTGCAAGTGGAAAATGCCTTGTGAACATTTTGCTGGTCAATTTTCTCTTGGGAATTTCATTCTTTTGTTGCATTTCTATATTATCTGTGAGTTTACTGATAAAGCTATAAGCAGCTGTTTAGTTAAAATTTCGTTGTTCAAGCGGTGAATGATTAGCTGCCCTCCGAAAAGATTAGCAGTGAAAATTATGTATTGAAATAGGCGTCTTAAATTCAAATAACTGAATAATTGTTTTAAAAAAACGGAGACATTTTGTTTGCTTTCATGCATACAGGTAACTTTGCTGGGATTGTGTCATTGCTCAGTTGCACGAGTGACACCTCATTGAAATGTTTCATTTTCCCCTTAGGGTGTATGTCATTGCTCAACTGTTACGTTTCATTACTTGTTTGTGGTGCGTGTCTTTCCTGGGTGTCATTGCTAAACTGCCAGCATGATAAATCAAAAATAACAGTTTAGTTAAAACAATAATCGATTTTAGTTGTTTTGCGATCGCAGGCTTATCTGTGAACTACTTTCATGTATGAGGCAAAATGCTTATGAAAAGAGTAATGATCACATATTTAGTAATAATCTCGTCTTTAAATATTTAAAGTTTTAAATATACGAAGTTGAAAACATGTAGCACGTTGGTTCAAAATGTTCCCGGTGTAAAAGAGAAAACAGCCCGTTTTTCCAAATGTAGATTTCACTCATCAGTGTATTCTTCTTGAAAAGCCATTTTATATCACTACATCTCCTTAGCCTCAGAAAACGCTTGAGTCTCAGCGATAACCTCATCATTCATGGCAAATATCGTTCCAGCAAGCTTCTTTTTAAAATCTAAACACTGAAAACAGACACTGAGGGCTGAATCTGACGAATGTGGTGGATGCGGTAGCGATTCGAAGTTCGATTCTTGAAAAATTTTTTGATCAGCTGCGAGAAAACGCGGCACCTACTTTGAAATATTTTTTTCATATTCAAGTGCTCATGCAAAATTGTGAATACACTTCTTTAGAAAATTTTCACGATGTCAGCTATCTCCAAAAACTTTACTTTTGAATTTTCCATAAAGATGTAATAAACTTTTGAGACGATTTTCGGAACAACAGCCTCATTTGGACGACCTGAGCGTGGAGCATCATTGGCGTTTGCACACTATCTGTCTGTCAGACCGAGAACATGCTGACCGACGTGTTAGTTGTCATCAGTGATTGTTTTTAAAAGTATTTTTCCTGAAGATCAATACGCAACAGTGTAAAACTAATTTCTGTAAAACTTCTGTTTTCCGAAGAAACAGGCGATTACTTGCCTTGCAGTGCTCCGTGTGTGAATTTGTCACTCGTCACGATATTATCGTCGTCTCACCGATATTTTGACCATTTATGAAATTAACGCAAACAAAACTTTTTGACGACCAGATGATCATGCAGTATTTAATGGAACGGATGTTGAAGTAATGCCCTGGTATGTCTGAATATCACAGTAAGTAAAAGGTCGATCTTTCGAAAACCCTGCACGGCATCAAAGTTTTCTGTCGTGATTTTGGACGTCTCGAAATTCGTTCTGTAGCGCACGACTACCCCGATTGAGCTCGAATTACCATCGAAACGCGGTGACCCGCGATGGTGCTTCACCATCATCAAAGTGATGTAAGAATTGACGTATGGAAATAAGGGTTGCCATATCTCAAAACTTGAGGAGCAGCCTGAGGTTGGTAAAAAATTGGCGTTGAATTACGTTATCTTTGAATATTTATTTCTAAAACTATGTTCGCTTTGGTATTTTGACCACCTTATGATTCTTGTGATTGTTTAAAAACAACGGAAATGTCATGTCGAACCAAATACTGTTTGTTCCACAAGAAAGAAAGCATGATTATTTGATACGCTATGTAAGTTTATATTTATTAAGTTTAAATATTTATTGCAGTGAAAAAACACTGAAAAAGTTGAGAAGGGCCTTGAAAGTGAACGCTCTGTTCTTTATGATAGTCAAATTATTTTGATTGGGTATAAGGTGGCGATACTATTTTTTTTTCCTTTTATGTGCGACAGCAGCGAATTCGCTTATTAGGCTATTTGTTCTCCTGAAGAAACAAATTTCTGCAACCAGATCTAAACAAAGTAATTTTGGTCGCCTTCACAAGGCTTCGTTTAACATTTTGTCGGATTTTTTTCTCAATTTTTATTGGAACCAATTCTTTGTTCTGATTTGGTACTATTGGTAATGTTTCTCAACCAGACACGCTCCACTCGAACTCACTCCCAAAGCATCGTTTCCGACCAATCGCGATCTTTGTAGTTCTACTATACGCTTTGCTCATGATTTTTTCCATATGGGCTGTGCTAAACGCTTCCATGTTGAGGCAGAAAAATGAGTGTTTTTCCTTTTGAATTAAACTGTTTTCCAAACATACTTCCGTTGCGAACTGATAAAAGGTGTCTTATATTGTAGAATGGTATAAATTTGAACATAGTTGTGGGGGTTTGTTCACTTTTCCCGTGTTTTTCCTTTGAGATAATAATTGCAGAAAATTAGTTGTTCATAACTAGGTAGGGTTTTTTTACTAATTAGTTCACGTTCATTTAGCTTGGATCAAAAAATCTGACAAATATCAGAAGTAATTTTGAATTGTTTTTCATCAACCATTGTAACCATACATCCAGTGTTACACCATTTTAATTAACCCGGATTGTTTTACAAAATACTCGGAATAACCGTTTACAGAAGGTTAACCTACAACCTACTGAACGAAGCTTCACAACATCAGGATTCTCTTCCATCAGAATCGCTTCGTCCATCCAAGCCGTCTATCATCTATATTGTGTTGCGATCCATCGGCAGCACAGTTAGATGAGTAGCACGGAACCAGTCAACAATAGATTGTGATCTCAAGAATCTTCGCTAGTAGCGAGTGCTACTGTATGCGACCTATTTAGAGCTAGCATAGTAATGCGAATCCAAACTTGTTCCTAATACTTTGTCGATCTTGTGTAGACTTGTTGCGTTCATCGTACCACTGCTGTATTTTTTTTGTTTAAACTTTTCTTAAATTGACAAATGCAAAGTGGGTGCATTGGGACTCGAAAATGTTTCAATTGCCTTGAAACACTATACAAGGATATGTGGAACAAAATAACACTCCACCGACCGAAAGGTGTTTACTGTCTTTTTTTTGCTCATTTCAGCATCGAAGCTAGTATGCAAATTTCCGACTTCTTTCATCCTTCGTCGCATCGCCCGCAAATCATTTCCAAGTCCACTGATCATAGTTTTTGTTACTTCTTGACTTCATACAGCTGCTGTTGCAGTGTGCCACTAAGTTATGACCCAAAACGGGAATTCGGATAGTTTATTGCCATTCTTGTGACAAACATTTTATTTTTCTATTCACTAAAACGCGCTTGAGATTTGATTTGAGGATGTTTTGAATTTGATTGTTGATTGGAAGGAGAAAACCATCGGATGAATTTGATTAATGCTTCAATTGATCATTTATTTGATAAATAAGTAATTTATGTGAAAATTACTAAGGCCCTTTATGAAACTCTTGAACAATTTACCAATACGATACGGTAGTTGAAGCGTGGGAATGGGTAATTATAAAACTATTTATTATCATTACGTCTGATTGTTCTGAACAACAAATATTAGTTCGGACTGTTTTTTTCGTCTCATAGATTTTGTATGCTTTTCTTGTTTTTGATTAATTCTAGTTGGTGACTTTCCGATGAGTGAGTAGCACTACAATATTTTTATCCGGTTTTGCCATTCAAAGATTTCTTGCCGTGCTGCACTACGAACGAAGCATGGTTTCTTTTTTACAGGCGCTCAGATCCATGCTGTGTTCCGTAGCGACAGTCGGCAGGAAAATTTGGAAGAACCGATTACACTTATGCCCGGTTTTAGCGTTTGAATTGTTTCATCTGGTTCTTGCAAAAACGATATTTTCAAACAATTTTTTCATTGCGAAATCCGGATCCGGTTTTTGCACTCAATGTTTTTATTTTGTTTCTGCGTTCAAAAATACTTAAACGGAGATTTTGTTGCTTAGTGCATTTCAAGCAAAGTTTGAATGCACAAAAAAAGCTCAAAATCTTCTACCGAAGCCTTGCGCAATTAACCGAAAGGATGTTTGGACATGATAACAGAAATTGCATCTTACAAAAGGTCTGTGACTCATAGCATCGCGGACGCCTTTGTCGTAGCTGGAAGGACGAAAATTGCATCACTATATTGGATTGTCCACACATATATCTAGGCAACCTTTGTCGAAAGCATACCTCAAAGGTTGAAGGCTACACATTAGCTGTTTGTAGAACGCAGGAGTGAATCCTGCTAAAAAACATATCTTAATATCAATTTCGTCTATTTCGTCTAGAAATGGTTCCCACTCGTGTTTTTAATGTTTCAGAAAATAGAAAAAGATTCACTTGCTATACAGTCACAAAGAAATGATAATATAGTAATTTTAGATTATTATTTATTCAAAAGATATTTTTTATTCAGACCTATTTGCGTACAAGCTTTACGTGGCCGATTGAGCCGATTTTTTAAATAATTTTTTTTTTGAGTTGGATTTCGTTGTCACCCTTTTTCTAGGGGGAGAGGAGCTTCCATTTCCCTCCCGCGAGGATTGAGGGGCACTTCGTTCGTGGTTCGTCTCGTCATCCATTGTCTCATCGATGGTATTGTTGTTGATTTCCGTCTTCTTTTCGTTGCTACTTGCTGTAGATGCACCTTGTTGTACATTGGTTGCAATTGCTGGTTGGTTGGAGGGTAAGTTGTTAACTGCAGACGGTGTACTTTGTTCTATAGAGGATAATGATGGTTCCGTTGAAGGGGATGCTTCATTGTTGTTGGTGGCTGTCATAGGTGTACTGGGGTTGCTTGGGGTTTGTGTGAAGGAAGCACCGTTGTCCTTTGGTGTAGTTGTCTCCTTGTCCAGTTTATCACATGGCTTACCGTAGTGAACAGCTTTTTGGCAACATTGACACGTGGCCATCTGATTGTCATAGATAACAAGTGATTTGCACGGAATTCTTGTATCTTGACCAAAAATCACATAAGAAGGTATAGGCCTCTTCAAGTGTATGCGTAATAAACGTACGCCATTTAGAATACCGGGGAAAAAATCTTCCACTTTTCTTCTTCGATAGAGAGAATCTCTCCGTATTGGGACATAGTTTTGCGAATATAAGAATCGGTGACGCTTGAGTGAAGATCATGCACACGCACTTCAATAGCACTATCATCCATATATACTGGAATGTTGTACTTGATGTTTTCGTCCTCCACATAGTGCACATTGTTATTGTCTTTTGCGAATTGAATTGCATCCAACTCTTCAAACAACATTATTTGTCTTATTGCATTGAAGTAAATGCACACGTTTAATGCCAAGATGCACTTGCTCCTTAAGCAAACCTTCAAGTTCTCGTATTGAAGATCGAATTTTGCACTGCCTGAAGTCAACAATAATTTGTATTCTTTCGTACCGCCGGTAGCTTTTGTTCGTTTGGTTCACTAATTTCGAGGTTGTTCTATTGTTCACTACACAATACTGTACTTGATTTCTTCTGTTCCGAACGTAAGCGGTTTTGTTTTATCGACTGACTTGGATGAGATGTAAAACCGAACTGATTTTAGATTATGTTGTCTTTAGGAATGTAATCAATAAAATTGTTAAGTTGATCTAGAATCAACTCTATAAGCTTAGAATCTCAAAAATAATAATATTTATGATCGTCATTCTTGTCATCTATAGTCTGTTAAATCACTCAAACCGATTAAATTTATTGATCCTAGGATTTTTCTAACGGATTTAAATTTAATAAAACAGATAAAATTTATTTTTTTTATATTATTCATTTTCTCATATTATTCATTTTTTCCTATATATTACAGCAGAAATTCCCCAAAATACTACAATTTAAAAAAGTTTAGAAAAGTTTTTAAGATTTCTACTGCATAGTACTACAACATTGATATACTACACTTGAATTTAAGTTAATGAAAATCTATTTAATCATATGCGAGAAAGTGAACTGAGCTCCACATTGAATTACTATTATCGGTACTTCCGGAACCGAAAGATTGATGTCGGCATAGTGACATTCGGTTCATTCAACCATTTGGTGATTTGAATTTTGAAAAAAAAATGTACCGGTAGTCGGACTGGGATAAAATTCAGCAAATCATTTATGGGACTATCAATAGTTTATTTGGTTACAGACTAGCCAATATAAAGAGGAAAGAAATATTCTTGAAATTGACATTTGTAAAACTAAGCACTCTACCTCCGGAACCAGGGGTTTGATCCGAATGAAAATTGGAATATTCTTATGGCATCTTAAGACCTTTCAGTAAAATCTAATATGGTGAAAATCGGTTCAGCCATCTTCGAGTAAAGTGAGTGATATTATTTTTTCTTTTTTGGTGCATGCCACCCAGTCATTCCGGAACCGGAAGTCGAACCTGATTGATATTCAGAAACTTTGTAGAGGACTATAAGACAATTCATTTGAATCTAGGTTTGTGAAAATCGGTTTAGCCATCTCTGAGAAAAATGAGTGACATTGTTTTCACATTTTTGGTGCATATCACCGTGTAATTCCGGGACCAGAAGTCGTAAACATATTAAATTTTGGAACTTTGTATGGCACTATAAGACCTTTTATTTGAATCTAAGTTTGTGGAAATCGGTTTAGCCATCTCCGAGAAAAGTGAGTGACACACACATACACACACAAACATTTGCTCAGTTCGTCTAGCTAAGTCGAATGGTATATGGCATTCGGCCTTCCGGGCCTCGGTTCGAAAATCGGCTTTCACAGTGATTGTACACGGAAATTAAAAACCACCTATTATTTGGCTTCTTTTTATTTAATTTTGAGTTCTTTTGAATCTTTTATTCCGTTTTTCCAAAAATTTTGTGGAATGTACTTTAAATTAGGTTGTTTTGCGGTTACGTGTATAGCCTTTCCATATGGGAATGGCAAAACGGCTGTTTTACTGCCCGACGATTAGACTGCTGATTTAGTTGTTAATGATTTTCGGACGAGAAACGCAAAATATTGCTTCTGCTAAAGATCAAAACTAGTAATCGAAAACGCAGTCGAAAAAAAAAAACAAATGAGCGGTGGCGACGTCGGACAGCGCACGGACAAAAATGTGGCGATGAAGCTACGTTGGACGTTTCTTCATTTGCGTACAGTTAACGGGAAAGTGCCAGAGCCATCCTTATTTTTCCTTTATTTGGAATCAATTCCAATACGATATTGAGACATTTGTTAGATTCGGCGACTATTGGAAACATAATTAATCTTGAGACAAAATGTTATCGAAATCAAAATTAGTGTTAACCCTTTCCTAATAGAAAGGTAAGAGAATTGTTGGAAAACCGACTTTTGATTGGAGCTCCGGAGACCCTTAGTGTTACATTCCATTCCCGGGTTGGCGGTTCAATGCATAGGGCACTGGTCTTACAAACCAGTTGTCGTATGTTCGAGCCCCGACCTGGTAGAATTCGTAGTGTCAATAGAATCGTAGCACGAACCATGCATGCAATGGTTCTGTACACTCTGAATCGGCTGCGAAGTCTGTTGAAACAGAAGTTCAAATTCCACTATAGGAATGTAATACCAAGGCTTTGAACCGCCAAACGCGCCTAATTATTGCTAATATTTTTAGTTTCGGAAATGTTGTCGAATATGCTACGTAATTGCTTAAGCCCGCTTTTGTGTATACAGGGTCCGGCACTCGAAGTGTAACCAATTAAAAAGGCCACAAATTCAGTTTGGAAAATTACTTTTACCTAATTCAAAGTACAAAATGTGTAAAAATAATACAAAATTCAGAATCAATTCACTTTTGCTCGATATGACCACCTTTTGCCTTGACTTGATGACTTGAGAGAGCGAAGGAGTTGCTTTGTTTGGCCGAAAGCGGTCAATTTCCGAACATTGTATTTTCTGACGAGAAAATTTTTCCAATTGAGTAATTCGTAAACTCTCAAAACGATAGGGTTTCCTTGACCGACCGTTCATACGAGAATTTGAGTCATCGATTGGCCACCAGGAGGCAGCACCCGCAACAGATAATGGTTTGGGCCGCTGTAACCGCAGATGGGCGCTCTCCAATCGTTTTCATCGAGCCTGGCGTCAAGGTAAATGCGACATATTATCGGGAAAGTATTCTGGAGGTTGCTTTGAAGCCGTGGGCAGACAAACATTTTGGTGGCAGACCATGGACGTTTCAGCAGGACTCGGCACCGTCTCACAAAGCTCGAGTGAACCAAGAATGGCTGAAAAACAACGTTCCGAACTTCATCACGTCCACACAATGGCTCTCGAATTCACCAGATGCGAATCCAATGGATTATACTCTTTGGGCCTTTTTGGAGAGCAAAGTCCGAACTTAAAAATACACCAGTCTCGAGGCGCTGAAAAAAGTTATTGTCCGCGAGTGGGCCAAAATATCTGCAAGTCACATTCGGCCAAACGAAGCAACTCCTTCGCTCTCTCAAGTCATCAAGTCAAGGCATAAGGTGGTCATATCGAGCAAAAGTGAATTGATTCTGAATTTTGTATTATTTTTACACATTTTGTACTTTGAATTAAGTAAAAGTAATTTTCCAAACTGAATTTATGGCCTTTTTAATTGGTTACACTTCGAGTGCCGGACCCTGTACACCTAATGAATCTGAATAAATTTTTGTCAGAAATTATCAGCCCAAATTCGTCTCAGAAATTGTATTAAGATGACTATTTGAATTATATGAGAAAGGCATTATCAAACAACTAGAAGCACTATGAAGAAGTTTTTGCTTATAAATCGTCTTTAAATTTTGATTTTTTTGCTTATGTTCAAAAATCTAATGAATTTCGCTAAAAAATGGCTTGGAAAACTTTTTAGTAGGATTTGTTATTTTTAATATCGGTGGAAAAAATTGGCCCTTTTCAAAACCATCTAGATCAATCAGATCATTTTTTGAAACAAAAAGTATTCAACGTGGCTTTTGCGAGAAAGTCTACATATTCAGAAGTTTTAATTTCAATCTAGTAGCGAAAAAATCCGGAAACGATTCAGCGCGAAATGTGACAATGTAACTCACTTGTAACTAGTTTTCACAGTTTATTGGTTTATCAGATGCACCAATCAGCGATCTGTGACAAAATCGAGAACTCTTACTGCCCTCAAATTTTAATAAATTTCAATATGCTACACGCGACAGAATAACCCCGTTTCGGCTTGCAACGGATCCTAAATAACGCATTGACCTAAAGCGAGAAAACACAAATCGGACTTTTATCTGATTGGAGCATCGCCGGTCTGAAATCAGTTTGTCAACCAACGAACGAAACAAAATGCTACCGGCGCGGGCGGGCATGCGTCAGTTCATTTAACGCACCCAACCTCCCTCGCAGTGCACTCAGCTAGAAAGGGGTACGCTTAATTGAGCTTACATCATATGGCAGTTGTTATTATTGTTACCTGCATAACCGTCGTGGTGCTAAAGCTTCGTACTTGAGGATCGTTTTTTTTTCTCTTGAGCCTTGCTACTTTGCGGGCTACTCCTGCCAATCAGCCGGTCTTTTCTTCACTGTCTCCGTCGAAGTTTCGTCTCTATTTTGACCTCTTTCTTTGTCTCCGCGCACTAGCTTTTGGATTTATTTTTCGCCAAGGGGTAGCTGCGCTTCTGCTTTCCTTGGCAGGCTTAACGGTACGCGTTGTTCTCTTCAAAGTTTTTCTGCTGTTTCGATTTTCCTCACGTAGTGCGATTTTTCACACATGAGTAAGTAAACGTGCTTATTTCTTTTCTCCTGGCCGTTTGCCGGTGTTGCTCAGGCGCACCTAATGAATTATGAACTTTGGCTACGTTCAATATCAATCAAGTTGCTGCAATTGATTATTTAACAGAGAGCGTGTTTGGGGGCTGAAAACTACTTCGACATCTGCTAACGAGGTGCGTGATCAATGGCTTTAAGAGTTGTTTTTCTGCGGGAACGAAACCATTAGGCCAAACTAAAAACTTCAATTTCCACCGTTTGCCTTACAACACAGTTCGTGCAAAATATTTCACCTTTCAGAGGGCACTCCTTCATGGGTTTCCCTGGTTTTTGCAAGAGCACATACCACCGACCAGTCGTTGGAAGGAAAAAATGTGTCAAAGCGTTCAACCTTGTGCTGGCTGTTTAAATTTCACTTTCAAGCCCTAGTTGAACACAGCTTCACACTAGCGGGTGTCTCCCCAGCATGAGGGAGGATTTTCTGTCAGTTCGAATACGACGCGTTACTCAATTACGATGCGATATAGTTGTTGCTGGTGTTTTCCTTCATTCCATCGCGATCCGGTTGCGCGCCCGCGAAATGTCACTGAAAGCGATGCGCTTCCACCAGAAATGGAGTTGAAGCCCACTACACTTGCACTTCACTTGTTTCGCCTTGTGCGCAACAATCCGCACTCGAAATGCCACCAATTTTTCGCTATTGGTGCTTCCTATGTTTCTAGCACCCCCCCGAGCACTAAACACAACCCTAAAACACTAATAAAATCCACTAAAAAGAGGCGCACTTCGGTGCTCTTCTCTTATGAGGCAAATGCAAAACCAAAAGTCGTCTCACTGTGCAGTAGAAAGAAATGGTAGCTCGCCGGTGTAGTGAGCGGCGAAATTACTCACGAGACACACGGGCACACTCCGTAAAGGCTGTGCATAAACTGACGGTCAGATCTCCGGTACCCGGCTGAAATATACATCAGGATCCATGTTAACTCAGCCTGCCAATGAGTCGATTGGCGGTTTTCTGAAAGGTGGTCGCATTGTAGTAACAACTGGCTGTGGCTGGAAGATTTTCGTGCTCAGCTGTGATTTTCTCTCAGGATTGAGACGGGCTAGCCATGAGAACACGTGAGTCGTTTGAAGTCTCCGATGCTTACACAGGGAGAGGAGATCAATTGGCGTTCGACGTCATACTTCACCTGGTGAGCAGCGCATATGATGTCGAAAGCATTTTGGCGAGATAAGATGTGCACAGCTGTTGTGAGTAACGACGATAGACGCAGGTGGGCTACGTGACGGGCACGGCCAATGCCGGTTCGGACCAGTTAATGACGTCGTTGGGCAGCGTGGTCGTTCTCTCGATCTCGTGGAGGTCTCACAGAAACAGAGATCGAAGTTTGATCTTGGAGAGAAGCTGCCTGCTCTTTGTTGCCCTGTCGGAACTGGTGTTTCGTGCTTCCAAAGAAATACATGTTTAAATTTGAAGTTTGTTCGGATCAGTGTTCATATAATTAGCATATAATCTGCTATCGAACAAATAATTAAAAAAATGAAATCCATAGGTTGTGTTAATTAAGAAGAATACACAGTTGTTTTTATATAAGTATATCGTCCTTTCAAGAATCCTTACACAAAGTATTCGTATTGAAGCAATTCCCGAGTATAACACATGGGCTGAAAAGTCCCGGTCCTAACAAAGAGAACAGAACAACGATTTTTTTGGGTTAAAAGTTAACTTCATTCATCAAAGTGATCTCCATCAAGAGAAACGCAATCATTCATCATTCTAACATTTCAATACAACTTTTGCGGATCGATTTATCTTTTGCCTCAAAATAGGCCTCAGTTTCAGCGATTCATTCGTGCGAAATTTCCTTACCGGCGAGCATTTTTTTTTCAAGTCTGCACGGAGAACCCGCAGATCACAAAATAACAATATTGCAATTGTTGTTTCACGCCCTGGTTGTTTCAACTAAAATGTTGTTGATTTAATTAACATATCTGTTGATTTTGACATAACCATTCAGGTAACCAAAATTGTTGTACTCAAATGCTGTCACTTGGCGGAGAACGAAAACAGCAAAAGGCAGAACAAAAAACCTCTTCATTTCACCAGAAGCGTTTCATATTGAAATTTTTTAATGGTAAATGAACGTCATTTATGTTAGTTACGTAGTGGTCGTTTTATGTAAGTGAAAGTATTCAGAAGAATATAACAGTTAATTGTAAAACAAGTTTTCCATGTGTTAAATAGATATTCCTACAGTATACATGTTTCAATTTCATCTGAGAGTAATGTATTCTAGGATAGTTCATGTCAATGTTATTAAACCGCTTAGCGCTCAAAATTTGCTGCTAAAGTGAAGTGGTACTATTTGTATTTTCTTGAAAGTGTATCTGTAGCATTAGATTTACCAGCGAGCCATTCTGCAAGTGATGAAAAAATTTCCTAATTCCCTGTGACCATTTTTCTGGTGAGTTCCCTTTTGAGAATTATAATCTTTTGGTTCATTTCCATATCCTTTGTGAGTTTAGTGATAAAGATATAAGCAGTTAATTAGGTAAAATTTCGTTGTTCAAGCAGTGAACGATTAGCTGCCCCCCGAAGAGGGTAACAGTAAAAAATATTTATTGCAATTGGCGTTTTAAGTTCAAATAACTGAACAACAGGTTGAAACAACTGAGACATTTTTTTGCTTTCATGCATACAAGTAACTTTGCTGGGATTGTGTCTTTGCTCAATTGCACGAGTGACATCTCATTGAAACGTTTCATTGTTCGCTCAGGGTGTTTGGCATTGCTCAACTGAAACGTTTCATTACTTGTTGGGTGTCGTTGCTAAGCTGCCAGCACGATAAACCAAAAATGACACTAATATTTTAGTTGTTTTGCGATCGCTGGCTTTTCCGTGTGTGAACAGCCAGTAGTCACTGGGAGCCAAATCTGGTGAATACGGTGTATGTGGGAGCAATTCGAAGTTCAATCCATGTAATTTTGCCATTGTTTTGATTGACTTGTGACACGGTGCGTTGTCCTGATGAAACAATTTTTTTTTCTTTGCCATATGCGGTCGTTTCTTTGCAATTTCAGACTTCAAACGCTCCAATAAAGCTATATACACGGAAAGAAATCCGTTACTGCTGTTATGATTAGAAAATCATGAAACCAATAACTTTAACTTATCATGAAATCATGAGCAATAGCTTTTCCCCCACGAAATTTAATCATGATTCGAAAATGCGTTACTTGAAGAATGCATTTCTTTCAAAGCTCGTAACTCTAATTTTCTACCCGGATATCACTTTGAACCCTCTGCCTCAAGTGATGTGATAGATTAATAGATTAATGGTAAATCAAAAAGCAGACTTTGAAAAGCAAGACCTACTGAAAATGTTTACTTGATCCTGAAGCATGTTATTTAATAATCGTGTTGTTTTACCAACATAATATAAAAATAAAGATAATCAACCGAAAATTGACATCATAAGAGACACTTTCCATTTGACAAACATCAATTTTACATTTTGTTCGAATGTATTCTTACATATTTGATGTGATCGTTGTTGCTAGAATAATATTCCGAGAGCTAACGTTTAATTCGATTGTGAATTTGGAACACCATCTAACGAAAATCAGAAAAATATTTTGTTCAACCACTTTCATTAATTTGTTTCATAGATATGAGAACACCTTGATGCACTTAAATATTATGAATAACACGAATTTTGTGCAAGAATTCGACATAGAGTTTCTTTTTAAGAGGTTTGATTCACTCGTGTTTTTTCATACAGTTCGTTTAAATGTTTAAATTCTGAGACACAAAATCAAAACTGAAGTAATGAACGCAAGTAAACACGATAGCTCTTGCGTCGTCATTTTTCAAAAAACAGAATATTTTCATTTTAAAAGAAGTTCGTCGTGCTTTTCACTGAGTTTATATTGCAAAAATGACCATCGTTGCAAAAATCATACATAACGTCTGAATTTATGTTGCAAAAATTGCCATCGTTGCAGAAATACGCCTGAAGTTATACCCAACAACTTCAAGTGCGTTACGTTTAAATTTCATCGAAATCAGTCCGAATGGATCATGATCCGAGAAATTTCAATCATGGAGTATTATCATAATATGAAAATATATTATTTTCCCTAAATCATGACTCGTTTCGTTCATTTCTAGAATCGGAATTTTGCCCGTGTAATATTGACGGTTAATGGTATTTTCTTTCTCAAGATAATCGATAAATATTATACCACGCACATCGCAAAATACCGAGGCCATAACTTTTCCAGCCGATTATTGTGCATTCGGGCGCTTTGGAAGAGGTTTATCAGTTGCTGTCCACTCAGATGACGATCGTTTTGATTTCGCAGTGAAGGGATGAATCCATGTTTCATCCATTGTCACATATCGATGCAAAAATTCCGGTTTGTTATGTTTGAACATGGCCAAACACTACTCAGAATCATCAACACGCATTCGTTTTATGGTAAACAGTGAGCAAACGCGGCACCCACATTGAACAGAGCTTTCTCGTAGTCAAATGCTCATGGAATATAAAACCAACACGTTCTTTTGATATCTTTACGAAGTCAGCTAACTTACGCAACTTCACTTTTCGATCAATCAAATCGATTTTGTGGATTTTCTTTATGTTTTCTGGTGTTACCGCCTCTGGTGTTTCTACGAACACGTTTGAAGTCAGTAAACTATCGTTTTATTGTTGTTTCTGATGGAGCACTTTTCAATCCATTGTTTCGCTTGAATGTTATTTTTTCCATTGGGAAGTAGAGTAAAATTAAAACACGAAATTGATTTTGATTCATTGTTCTGAGAATAACAAAAGTAGCGTTACTCTTTAGCACTAAAACTCACAAACTAATGAAAACAATATCATGAAACTTTGACAGCTGTCTTTTAAAGGTTAGTATTAACTGAAAAAAGATTACTGCAATAAAACTAGCTCCATCTATGTGTTAGGCCCGGTACTTTTCAGCCCTTGTGTTACACAACATTGAGGCTAAAAATGTCGAGAATTTTTCAATCTGAGAGAGCAACTTTTCATTTAATGTTCATTATTATTTTTAAACTGCTCGTATTCATCAATTTGTTTACTTAAGCGAAAGAAGCGCTATGCAATCACTGTGAAAACAGACTATAGAACCGACGTCTGGAGTGCCGAGTTTCAAACACCATTAAACTCAGTTCGCCGAGTACGATTTTCTCAGATACCGTTTTAACAATTTTCACAAACTTAAGTTCTTGCTATCCCAAAAATTACATGTTGATAAGAATTTTAAAAAAACATCATGAGCGTGCTTTTTTCGAGCAAAATATTTTCAATTAGCCGTATATGAAATTGAAAGTGAGTCATTTCGCCGAAATCCATGTGGTCGAAAGTCGTTTCGCCAAATATCATTTCGCTGGAAGTCGTTGCGCCGAAAGGGTCATTTCGCCGAAGGAGTAATTTCGAATACATAACATTATCATTAGAATACTACAAATTCTTGGTACTCATAAAAATATAAAGCCTCTTAGATAATCAATGAGGTGCAACCGAAGCCAAGATGGCCGCCGACCCGCCGTCGGAAACGGCGGCTTCTCACAAACAAACCCCCTCGTTTGCCCGGTCTACTCAAAGTTAGGTTTCTTTGCTTTAGTGAGGTCTTAATGAGCGGAAAACAAGGTCGGATAGTACGCGAACAAAAACGATGTGGTGAAGCGCCATTAGATATTTTTTTCATTTGCACTCAGGTAACAGAAAATACCGTACATTTGTCTAGTAAGGAGTGTATCGAAAAGTAGTTAGCAACATTGATTATTGAATTAAAATGCGAAAAAAAAACATGTTTTGACATCAGTTTTCGATATATTGTTGAAAAATTACATTTTTATGCATTTCACTGATTATGTTGAAGAAAATCCAAGCTTCTGTGAAACGCTCGCACTTCGGACTTGACATTCTTCATTGAATTCTGCACAGTTACATTTGTGACTTTCCTGGTGGCAGCTGTCCAGTTTTTTTTAACTCCTTCATGTTTTGGGACACTGTACCTTCCTTCCGAAAGTGCCGCTTGACAATTGTTCAATACCTTTCAATTGGCCGAAGATCCGGGCAGTTCGGTGGGCTGATGTCCTTTTCCGCGAATTGTACATTATTTTTTGACAACCACTGTAGAACGGAGTTGACGTAGTATGCTGGAGCCAAATCCGGCCAGAAGAGAGGAGGAGCCTTATGCTTTCTGTACAGTAGCAGCATTCTCTTCTTCAAAGATTCTTCCTCGTGCACCTTGGCGTTAATTGTGCCCTTCGTGAAGAAAATCGACGACCGCAAACCACAGGTACAAATCCCGCGTCGATGCCGATGGGTTTTTCCTGATGTACTCAACCACTTTTAAGTCCCGACCGGGCTGGCGTTTTCCTACCGGATCGGGGCAAATCCTTCATGAAAAGGGTCTTACCGAACTTCTCGATAATATTTTTGACACTGGTGTGGTGCACTTTCACCCGTTTTGCAATTTCGTTGTACGTGACACCACTTTCTGAGCACCAAGTGTGCAGAATTCTCTTTCGTGTTTCCTGATCAATTCGACTAATCATTGAAACGATAAACCGTACCGAAACCAATCGATTGCGCAGCTGTTATTGACATGTAAACAAATATGTCATCCCAAAACACGCTGCAAAAAATTAAGCCATTTAGAGTAATAACTGTTTGAATGTTGCTAACTACTTATCGATACACTCCTTAGATATACCAAAGGAAGTGTTTTGATGATTAGTAGCTAATAAAGTCAGCACGTTTCCTTGGGAATTCCGTTCTGGGGACCATGAATCAATCTAAAATATTATTTAAGACATTGTGGATTTAACGCGGGGAAATGAATTTTTCCGTTACTCTAAACATGAGATATTTCGGAAGTACCATTGTAGGTCAACAAAACGGGCATAAACACTATCAGCTTTCATTTGTCTTTATTTTAAATGGATTCCAATTACGACAAGTAAAGATTTCGGAGAAATGATCATTTCGGCGAGATGTCATTCGGCATAATGACCCTGGCCCCTTCAGGTGGGCAGTCTAGTAAGTTAGTGTCTCTGTTATGTCTGGTCTCGTGCAAACAAATCTGCAATTCCATCGTTTGTCCGGTCTAGTGAAAGTTAGATTCCTCTGCCTCAGTCTATTTTGCTCTGAAAATAAAATAGTAGCAAGAAGTGTACTTGTAATCAGCGAAAGGAAGAAGAACTTCGAGATAAACTTACTTCATTTTCACAAAGTATTTAAACATTTTTTTGGTGTGTTTTCTTTGAGTGGAAGTATAAAAAGAAATTACACAGAAGCAATTTTTACTAACGGTCTGAAATTAGAATTTTGTTGCCAGATTTTTTTCAGTGTTTCAAGTCCAGTCGATTAGAAAATCATGTAATGTGCTGAGAATATGGTGATAATAGAGTATGTTTGAGAGAATATGATCAATATTATACACAAACTCAACTGCAATGACGGAAAATGACGTGGCCGTATTTAGATACAGAACGAAGAATTCGACTCAAAATTTAATAGCCATGAGCTGATGTTGAACAATCGTTCGCACCGCACGCAAATAGTTTCTGGCTCCGGAAAAAAATACGCTAAGAAAATACGCTTGAAAGTATTTTCAAAGTCAGATTACAAGTTTTGCTATGGTTGGATTATTTTTTCCATTCGCCGCCGACCCACTTAACCACGCCCTCGTGCACGTCCCTATACAAAAGACAATCGCGCCTGCAAAATTCTTTTCGGTAGTAGACTACAGCCATCTAGTAGCTAGTGGTCATTACAGTTTTAACGTTTTTTCGTCGTCAGTACGCTGCAAGTCGCAGAAGTCTATTCAACCATTCATGTTGGTTGAAATCAACATTTTATTATTAAAAAAATAACTAACTAAAATCAGAAAATCAACTAATTTTTTCACCAAAAAGGCTGATTTCGGTCCTTCCGTGCAGTTTAGTGATTTTTTTAAGAGCTATCGTTCAAAAGCATAAATTCAAGTAGTTTGCATAATAAAAAAGGTAAAAGCATAATTCGAACAACATTTTGTATTTTTTTCGTGGAATAGTTTTAGGATATAAGTTGGTTATGAGTATTTTCAAGCACGCTTCTTAGAAATCATGATTTGCGGTGTCTACTGTATCTCAGCACAGATTTATCAGAAGTTAACAAATCAAACCCCGGCGAACGACCACAATTAGATTGAAGCCGGGTATAAATAAACGATAAAAAATCAAAGCAGCATAGTTATAGCAGATTTTTTTTTCTAGATTTTAGCTTTCAAGGCGTTTTAGAATCGCATAAGTTATCTCTGAAAAAATTGAGTGGCAAGAAAACAACATTTGATCCTCTAACCTGATCAATGGTCCAGTGAAAGTCTTCGAATGAGCCTAAGCTTGTTGAAATCGGTTCAGCCATCTCCGAGAAAAATTGAGCGGTAAAAAAATCACATTGCCACACACACAGACATTTTCCGATTTCGTCGAACTGAGTCGAATGATATATAACACTATGGGTCCCAGAGGTTTCGTTCGATAGTTGGTTTTTGCAACACTTCTTTACTTTTCTATAGAGAAAGGTAAAAAGGCTTTACAATTAATTGTAGAATCGATCAAAATTTTCTTATTCCATATTATTCGCTCTTGAACTCCTCCGTGTTTTACAATTCCGAGAAAGAACTTTTCAAATCATGTCACTTTGTAAGTTCCAATTGCAGACGCCTTAAGAAATGAAATAAATTACATCCTAATTAGTCCATGATATTATGCTTTTCAATAGATATGGCTAGGTTTTTTTTTGCGAATGTGTCCGACTCGGCATGATGTAAGTCTTATCCAAGCAAGCGTCAGAAAAATTGTTGCTGGCCATGAAGACTTTATTCCCTGATCGAGAACAGTTGAGCCGGATCTTCAGCTCAGAACTGTGTAATTGTTGACTATATATAAATCGGTGAGCTGATCCGTATATGTGCACCGAAAAGATGCCCAAGCCCTACTCCAAGTCCGATTAATTTCGGTGAAGCTAGTCAGGAAGCATAGTTTGACAACAGGTTTTACTAATGGAATGTGGTACTTCCTGGAAACTATTTCATTAGTTCAAGTTTGGTAATTTTCCTGAGGTGAATTCGGTTCAGCAATGTATGCTCCACGGTAAATTGACAAGCAATTAAAGAACCGAAAGCTATCCATCAGAGCAGTAGGACAAATATTAGCTTGCCAATGAAGGGGTCACAAGCGGTTAGTCAGCACGTTTGGCTCATTGAGTATAAAGATTTTGAGTTTTTGATTGCGATCATGTCATGACAACTGAACAGGATTACAGCGGTAACGGTGAAACCGAATTCTGTGTGGAATTGAACACGACGAACCGCTTACTGTTTGTTCCTGTTGGCATTTCCTGGTTTCAAGAAATGCTGCCGTTCTTAGTTTCATTAGTAAATATGTTTGAGTGGCAAGAGCTAATGAGTAGTGATTTGTTATATGAGTCTTTGTATCACGTGAAAGAGATTGATTATTCATTCCATTGGATATCGTTTTAAGAATTTGGATTTGTCGTAGTTTCTGTACTGGAACTGGATTTCCGCATATCCCACAACACTTGTTAGCCCCTTTTCAATCAATTATCCGTCGCTTAGACATCTGGATAATTTTTCCATGATACCGCAAATCGATTGACACTTACACGAAACCTGCAATGTGATCACCATTACGAAATCAGCTAACCGTGAAATTGGAATACCCAGTCAGGGATCAACTGTAGTAATCATTGCGGTAAAAGTGCCATAACTATAGCTAGACACGATTTCAGTGAGACACGTGCGGAGCTTCGGTTTACGTTAATTTACGGCATGCGAATCCTACCGGTTTTTCGGTGACAGCGATAATTTGCATGTCACGAATCGTGTTCCAAGAGCGTGACAATCAAGGTCATGTAGAAGTTCGAAATAAGCGCATGGTCTGACAAATATTTGTTCAACCGCAAGAGACGCTGTGTTGATACTACATGGCCAAAACTGTTTTGGTTAGCCAATCTGGCTCGGTACAAGTATTTTGTTGTATGTATATGCAACATGATGTTGATGGCAGTGCGACTGGTAAATGTTAAATATTTTATTAGCTCGATTACATATTCAGATGATTTTTTGCTAAATTATTCTGAAAATTTATCAATATCAAGTTGCATAGTTAGAGATTTAAAATTGATTTCTGATTTGTTTTCTAACTGAGCAAATCAAAGTAATGAGAGAACATGGTATATGGAATTGATCAGCAATTTGAACGAATTACCGAAAAACGTACCTCCTCGATGGCAACGAAAACTTAAGTTTATGATTTATTTTAATAAGCTGTTCTACTAAACAATCTAGTTCATGGTTAATATAGCATCCATTAATCAATTTTCCTTTCCGTATGTCGGCAAAAGAACGATACTTAATGACGCCCGCAAGATTTTTTTTTTTGAATTCTGTTCCGTAATTATTGCATTTGCTAAGATTTTCGCGTCAGCTTATCGAAGTCAGAGCTAAGTATTATTGTTATCAAATATTCAACGAGAAAACCATTCAGATTTAAGCAGTAGTTTAAGTGAAAAAGTTTAAAACTATTTAAATTGAATTTGGTTTAATTTTTGACTAAATTACATTTTAATTCCTTTCTCATATAGTATAGTTATTTGGACTAGTAAAAATTGGTCTGGAGGGCTAAGTGTCATATACCATTCGACTCCGTTCATCGAGCTGAGCAATGTCTGTGTGTATGTGTCAAATAATCTCACTAAGTTATCCCGGAGACAGCTAAACCGATTTTGATAAACTTAAGTTCAAATGAATTGTCTTGTGGTTCCATATAGAATTCCTGGATCAGACTTTCAGTACTGGAATTATAGGGTAAAGTACATTCAACATTGTCAAAGCCACATTTTCCCAAACTTTTTTTTCATGAAGAATACTACAGTATCATATATGAGAGTATGAGAGTATGATTGATATGACAAATAGTCTTCTAAAGTGAAACAAATTTTCTGATGTTTTACTAGTCACAAATTTGCTGTACGCTGTACTGTACATGTGCCTTTTTTATGCGAATTTCCGAAGTTACGCGGGTCTTCAAAGCGAATTTTCAAAGTTTTCTGGTTTTAGAAATGCATGAAATGTCGAGATTTGGTGTTATATATCGTTTTATTTTTGAAGTCAGCTCTCTGACACTTGGAAACATTTTTTTCAGATTACACTAGATTTTGACGTTTAACGCATTTCCAAGACATTTCTCAAAATTTTTCTAAATCCCAAAGCCTACAATAAAAAAAAATCTCAGATTACACCAGATATGGACGTTTCATGCATTGCTAAGACATTTGGCATTACATATAATTTTTTGTCAGTTTTGCGTTTTTTTAAGCGGATTTCCGAGTGTCCTTAACATAAGGCTGTTCTTCAAATGTAGGAAACTCCTGTTATATATCCAAAATTGTTCACTGTGAGCGTTCATTTTCATACATTGAGTGCTGGTTTTACAAGTCAGTTATCATATGTTCGATATCCGACTTGAGAATAACTGAGAACTGATAACGAAAATTAGACACTTCAAGCCACTATCCGAAATATCGAAACCGCTTCTTTGGCACCTGAGAGGAGGAAAAGGACATCGCCATCTTGATAACGTTATAAGCTGTTTAGGGATTATCCCCTAATTTGAACTGCTCTGCTCTGACGAGTCTAAAACGAAATGTGAATAAAGTAAAGACGTTATAAAGTTATAAGATTATGCGATTTATTTATCTGAACAAAGCTTCGAACTCCGCAACTCAGTTCTGATGCAGCTAAGTCCAAACTAACACATGGGCTGAAAAGTCCCGGGCGTAACAAATTGAAATTTTTGCGTCGATATGTGACAATGGATGAAACATGGATTCATCCCTTCACTCCGGAATCAAAACGATCGTCATCTGAGTGGACAGTAACTGGTGAACCTCTTCCAAAGCACCAGAAAGCACAACAATCGGCTAGAAAGATTGTGGCCTCGGTATTTTTGGATGTGCGTGGTGTAATATTTATCGACTATCTTGAGAAAAAATACCATTAGCAGTAAATATTATTAGAGAGTTAGAAGGCTGAAATTGCAAAGAAACGACCGCATTTGGCAAAGAAAAAAATATTTTGTTTCATCAAGACAACGCAGCATATCAAAAGTCAATCAAAACAATGGCAAAACTACATGAATTGAACTTCGAATTGCACCCACATCCACCGTATTCGCCAGATTGGGCTCTCAGCGACTACCAAAATTGGTTATAGCTGAAACTAAGGCCTATTTTGAGGCAAATATGAATATGTTTTGTATGTGACACTGGTTGAAATAAGCTGACAGCAGTGTTTCTTCTTAACATAATTAGTTATCAAATAGTTATTTAGGTTTTGGGTTACTTATTTTAAACATATCATTAATTACAGCTAAAGACTGTCCCAGAAAGGGCGAAATGCAATCAGGAAGTTTGGTGAGGATAACACCTTTGAGGATAAACCGAAAACGGGTCGAAAAAAAGGTCCTGCTAACCCTCAGTTGGATAAACGTCTACTGAAGGCGTTCGAGGAGGTTTCAGTTCGGGATGTGGGCACTTCGAAGTCAAATGTTCTTTGTGCTAAAGAACGTTTGAATCTTCGAACCTTTAAGAAGCAGAAACAACCAAAACGCAGTCCGAAACAAGAAGCATCGATCAGGCCGAGGGTTCGAAAGCTGTACAATACGATTCTTGCTGGAAATTTGAACTGCATAATCATGGACGACGAAACCTACGAGAAACTCGATTACAAATCCTTGCCGGGACCACAATATTATACGGTGCGAGAAGGGCAAGTGTTGAATCAGTACGAGATATCGATTAAAGTCGAAAAAATTGCTAAGAAAGCTATGGTCTGGCAAGCAATTTGTAGCTGCGGTAAGATTTGGAAACCCTTCATCACCACTGCTTCAATGAACAGCGAAATATACATCAAGCAATGTTTGCAAAAACGACTTCCACCCATGATTCGAAGCCACAAGGATCCTGTTGCCTTCTGGCCAGATCTTGCTTATTGCCACTACTCGAAATCAACGGTAGAATGGTATACTACCAAAAATGTCACTTTCGTCCCAAAAGACATGAAACCACCAAATTGACCACAACTTCGACCAATTTTGGGTATTGACGAAGGCACATCTTAGGAAACATGCTTCGGCAGCCGAAACCATTCAACAGTTCGAAAAAGATTGGTAAAAAGTGTCAAAACTTGTCGCCAGGAAATCTGTACGAAATTAAATGAGGAACTTTCGCAAGAAGGTGCGCCAGCTAGTCTACAATGCTAAGCCTTGGTATTACATTCCTGTAGTGGAATTTGACCTTCCGTTTCAACAGACTTCGCAGCCGATTCAGAGTGTACAGAACCATTGCATGGCTAGTGCTACGATTCTACTGACACTACGAATCCTTCCAGGTCGGGGCTCGAACATACGACAACTGGTTTGTAAGACCAGCGCCCTATGCATTGAACCGCCAACCCGAGCTTAGTCTACAATGGCTAAGTAGCAAATGTTGAGAATAATATTCTGTTGTTGTAGTCTAATATTATCAGTATATCGAATAAAAATTGAATATATAACACTTGTGAATTATTTACAGCGAAATCAAAGTGCGTCTCTACTTTCTGGGACAGTCTTTATGCATTTTGCTACTAGTTGAAAATAAAGTTATTTGACGTTGCAAAACTATTGCGTGCAGGTAAGGGCAGGGCGTTTTTTGTACCTTCTTCCCATTTTTTTTTACTTTCCACCATGTTTTACGAAGAAAATAATAAATTCATTTCTTGTTTCAGTTGTGAAAAACATAATATTTTATTAAAAAATAATGTATGCTTATTATACTTTTCAATAAACTTTTGTTTACTACCTAATAAACTTTAAGGCAGCATTCAATTTTTAATCAAATTGTAGCTGCTGTGAAATGCGACGACTTATAAAAGTAACGAAATTTCCAATATGATCTTGAATCTTTTTCGAAATTCTAGTTTTGTGAGTTGTAGGATGATGGGCGTAAAATCCCACGGTTAATGACGCAAAAACACGGTTTTATCAAGATTGGTATCCGCATTATCCCGATTTGTTGGTCTGGTTAGTTGATTATCAAAGACATTCACGGATTAATAAGTATGATAAGCCTAAAAATGCCCAGATGAGTCACGATGAGATTTTCGAGATTTTCTGCCCCAACAAAAAAGGCCCTGCGTTAGTGTATGTGCAAATCGTTATTGTGAAATGATATAGCAATAACATACATATTACAAGATTATAACATAAAATTTCTGCATTGACTCAGATAGCTGTAATATTTTTTCGTAACGTAATGATAAATAAAATACAACGTAGAAAACTTTTTGTTGGCGTAAACATTTCAAATACATTATGGAGTCGCAAGGAGTGTATGAAACATGTATGAAACAAATATATTACTATTTTCAAAGCTACTTTATCGACAAAAACAATAAGTGACTGAATAGACCATTTTCATCTATGCACTGCCATAATCACGAGGAAAAAAATATATGGATTAAGCATCGAAAATATTTTAATTATCATCGTACAAGAATTTAAAACAATAACCAATAAGAATTTAGTGTATTTGTATTACTTTTGAAGATTTATAAAAATAGGACGATTTCATAGCTTGGGTTATATATTTTTATAAACAGATTTTGATCGAAAGCGCATCAAAAATCTCTTAACTGAAATAAGGTTTTGTTCGACAGTTTCAAAATCGTAGACTGCAAAAGAGACAAAAACAAAGACTCAAATCAGTGTCGGCGGCAAAGTAGAATACCGATTGTGATGCGGTTTATGTTTGTTTGCTGTTGGATTTGTTTCCATAGATATAGAACTATAAGTGAATGCTGTGGTGGTCATGTATAGTGAAGCATGCTTGGTTCTTCTAGTTAATTAGGCTTTTTCTTCATGTGTTTTCATATGTTGGGTAGTTTAATTGGTAAAACAGGAGCCCCGGTTAGGAGCTAGCTACGGATTCGAGTCTCATCTCTGCGGTAACATTTTCGCGGTTTCCATTACATTGTTCAATTCGCATGTCATTTTTCTAATCGATTTTCCCCGTTAGATGCTGACCAAATTAAAAAATAGCTCAAGACAGATCGTACCGATGTCCGATTTAGCTCAAATTTTGCATGAGGACTTTTTTCGAGATGCTTAAAATTCTGAACAATAGCGCTTTACGAAATTAGAGGTGATTCCAAAATATTGGCACCCTTATATACATTAGAGCGGTAAAAAACAACGTGTTTTGTCGGTTACGTCACTTATACCATTATATTTTTGGAACCAAAAGTCACAGCCATTTGTTCTTCGAACGTTACAACCATTTGGAGCTTTCAAACGAGCATAAGTTTGTTAAAGTCGGTTCAGCCATCTCTGAGAAAATTGAGCGCGTAAAAATACAACGCGTTTTGTCGGTTAGGTCACTAATACAATCATATCTCCGGAACCAAAAGTCACAGCCATTTGATCTTTGAACTTGATCAATTCAGTAGCTTTCAAACGAGCATAAGTTTGTTAAATGATGATATCATAAATCAAATAAACATAGATTTCTCACTGTACGATGACACTAACAGCATCTCTAGTGACAAACGGGTGTACTTTTTTCCATTAGCTACTGTGGTTGTGTTAAATGCGCAGGCAACTTTATGCATGCATTTTAGGAGCATTTACGCACCCATTCTCCACCAGACGGTGCTTTTGCTGTCACGGGTTGCTCAACTACATTAGTATTACACTGGGAAATCTATGTTTATTTGATTTATGATGATATGCTATGTTGAAGATGTGTGCCAAGTTTCATTCTAATCGAAGTATGCGAAGTTTGATAACTTGCTATCCATTTATGGAATTTCTCCATAAATGTCATTTTCGCTTGAGAAAACTGAAACTGATACTGAGTAGTTTCATCAAACAAACATTTTTCACGAAACCAGGTTCGAAACTGGCTCGATTTTCAGTCTAACAACGTTGATACTAGGTTCGAAACTAGCTTCAAACAAACGGTTTGGCAGCAGTTAGGGTGGAAGCTGGGTTAGGTTTGGCATTAAGCGAAAACGACATTAGTAAGTACATAAGAAAAAACAACTTCCAACTTTGGGTGATCACCGAAAGAAGCAACTCACCATTATCATCTGCCATCAATTTGTACACATCAGCATAATTAGAGCGGTAAATTTGTTCCTTAATGTAAAAGCTAGACCGGATCTATAAATAGAATAATTTATAATACGAAAATATTTCATATGATTCATATGAGAAGATCGCAAAGATTATATGGCGCCCACAAACCGAAACATCTCAGCACATACGATTCAACAAATCATTGTACTTAACCAGTTCAATCCGGACCCACCCATCATTACCTATGGACACGTGTAAGCGATTAGACTTTGAAAAGATTATCGTTCTTCCAATTTAAAATTTAATAGCTCTTAACACCCCCTAAATCAACCTGTTGCGGCATTCGGACGCGATTACGTAATCGGGGTTGTCGGCGGTTTGGCATGAAGTCGAAATGGAATTATGTGCTCTAGATTTTTGCAACTCATTGCACCTCTTCTCCCAAAAAATTCTCAGACTTCCCCGGTCGATTATGCACGTTCGCAAATTGGATGGGACTCACTTGGAGCCATTCCGTGAAGACTAGACCAGATTCGAATCAGAAGATACATATTTCGACAGTCATTTTTGCTCCGACCGACCAGCTGCTCCTCTTTTCAGTTCATTGATTCTTCAGTAATATCCGGGAGTAGCGGCTGTCTGCTGCACCCGTGTTGGAGTGTACCACGAGCAGGGAAGGGGCTCACCTTTGTCGAATCGCCCGTACTGGGAACCGACATGAAATCATTCGTTTATTTTTGTTTAACATGTACTTCAATCGAACTCCATTGTAAGCTCAGCATAGTTTCGTGCTGCCAAGCACCGGCGATGATTGATCTATTTTTTGCGTTGTTTGAGCAGGGTTTCGGTGATTTTGTGTGATGGTGTTCTCATGGATCCGGAGAATTTTGTAAATTTTCTGACATTTTTATTCAAATCAATTCATCGGAATCATTTGACTCTCATGACTTGATGGGAGTCATTTTCTTAGATGGTGTTAAAATATAATTGGCAGTTGACTTTCACCGCTGTTCGTGATCAAACCGATAATTGTCTCTATCTGGATCTTACACTCATTCTCAGCTCAGGATACAACTCAACCACAGGGAACCTGATCGCGATGAAATAAGCTAGCAAACGAATTTTGCTTTTGTTTTCTTATAGCATAACAGCAATGATATTATGTTCAAATAAAATAAGAAATGCAATTTGAACGCACAATCAAGAATCCCAAGAACTATTACTAGAAGACCATTCTGAAGTCCTTGGTATTGAAATAAACTTGAACTTTAAAAAAAAAGTTTTAAGGCATCTTTTTAGTCTTATTTTCGTTCGTTATTTCATCTAACTCAGAAATTTTTCTGACCACTGCTGGGTGGACTTTAGTCGTGGAATGTGTGCCATTAATCATTTTATTTTGTAGTAACTTCATCAGTACGGTGAATTCAACATGATTGACAAAGAATGGGTATCCATCGATGTATTCTGTGTAGGTGAATGAAAGAGGGATAATTAATTGAACCAATTTTCGATTTAAGTAGTAAAACATTGGCGCGGAAATGTAGAGTAGTAAGATAAAATCCGGCTTCGAGGTTTGTAGCGTAGGTTCATTGTACTACAAAAAAAATGCCAAGCCTTGATACAATACTACGATTTGAAGCGTAACTTCCATTTTTGGCATTCAACCTCCGGCGTACAAAACTTGCAGACGTGGAACATTTATTCTACAGGTTTCATTGACAAAAATATCAACATCAGCTTGTCATATCTCAATGTTAGTAAATAAACGTTACAAATTGAAATGATTCTTTGCACTCAAAGTTTCATGTATCCATGTTGATCTATTCGCATCCAACGTTTATTTTTTCAATTGAGGATTGAATATTAAAAGCTTGTTACATCTTGTTTATTCAAAGTATTGTTCATTGGAACCTGCCACTTTTCCCCATCATTGAATGCCGGATTTTCTCGAGTTTTTGTGTTAAAATAAAAAAAAATCACATATCCTGTAATTATAAAACCAAAATTAGGAGCTGGATAAAATTCAACAGTCTGCTCCATTCGGCACTAAATTAGAATCTACAATTGTTAAATTGGGTTCAGTCATATCCGACAAAATTGAGTTTTGTTAAACACGAAACCGGAGATCATTCCTGGATAAAATTCAACAGAAGGCTGTGGGACTATGAGAACCAAATTTGAGTTCAAATTTGTTAAAATATCTCTTATCATCTTCCAGAATACTAAACCAATGGCGTTTTTCTTCACAGTTTCAAAAATTCTTGTGATTTTACATCTTATTAGATGCACATAAATGGAGCGTCATATTTTACACAAATTTATATTCAAGAACATATAAAATTGTGTGATTTGTAAATTACAAAATTAAAATTTTTAATTTTGTAATTTTCTAAGCTTTAAATCGATTCAATCTAAGCTTTAAATCGAATGAAATAAAAATTAAAAGATCGACAGCAACAGCGCGACTTGAACCGAAACACATTAGATCACAAAGCACGCCAGTTAATCGACTGAGTCACAGAAGCACATATCAGCTTAATGAATAATTGATACATATAAATCCATATAGCGGCAATTGCAAATAACTCTCGGATCCTGTAATATTCTGTACGAATGGAAAATTGCGCCATTTGACACATTAAGTAGTTATGAATTGTATCGTTTGTAGAATTATGTCACCTGTAAAATTCATAATTTCTTTCTGTATGGTTTTACACTTTCGAGCAGAAATGACAATGGAACATCGTCGAAAAATTACACTTCTGATCGAAAGTGCAATGCCAGAGCAATCCACACCACCAGTGCTTTCAATAACATGTTTTAATCCATCTAGTGGTGCAAGGATGCCTTTCTCATATTACTGTGGAGTTTGAAAAACAACTGTTCATTGAATAGAAACATGAAAGTTTGTTCGAACGTAATCTAGGGAAATCTACGAATCAAAACACTCTATAGTTCCGGTGCTGGAAGTATTATCTACAACGAACTCAGGGATTCTGTATGAAACCGTAAGCCTTTTTCTTCTATAAGTTTGTGAAAATTGATTTGGTCATGTAGAAGAAAAGTAATATAGATCATTTTTTTCTGCTCTGGGCCACTATTTCCAATACTTCCAAAAACTGATTTGAATCTCCTTCAAATTGTAACAGTTTTGAACCTAATTGAAAACAAATTTTCCCTCTTTTGAATCGTCGCTTTAGGTAGCGGTATACACTTTTTAACGCTTAATTTAGTAGTTCCGGAACCGAAAGTAAAATCCAGATGAAATTCACGAATTTTATTTGGGATTATAACACCTTCTACTTAAACCTAAGTTCATGAAAATCGGCCAAACAATCTCTGAGGAAACAGTCTGAGTTTCATTTGGGAGTATTGAAATACAATTTTCGATGCTTCCGAAATCGAAACGTTTCACGTTTCTGGCTTCGCCGCTTAAAGTGCCTTTATACATTTTTTAATACTCTTCACCCCGTAATTCCGGAACCGAAAGTTGTATTTGCAGTCACGTATCCAGAGTGGGGGGCTTAAATTGGATGGGAATCATAAGACCTTTTATTTGAATCTAACACATGGATCAATAAGTCCCAAGACTAAAGCAGAGATGGCGCTCGTAGTAAACCAGTAACCACGTTTTTCTAGAGTACTAACCTTTGCTTGAAACGGGTCAAAATTTTAAGTCGATCCGACCAGAAACAGCTGAGTTATCGAGGTTGGAGTGAAGTCGTTTTGTATTTTGTTTTAAAAAAGGAAAAACCGAGTTTCGTGTTTTGATAAAACATTGTTTTTAATGGGTAAAAACACCGTGCAAGCGAAACAATGGATTGAAAAATGTTATCCGGACTCTTGTCCATTAAAAGCAACGATTTGTCGGTGGTTCGGCGAGTTTAAACGTGGTCGTACCGATACAAATGACGCGGAACGCTCGGGTAGACCTGTGGAAGCCGTTACACCGGAAAATGTGAGTGCAGTGACAAAAATTATAATGAAAGATCGTAAAGTGAAGCTTCGTGAGATTGCTGAGATCACACAGATATCATATGGAAGTGTATTTACTATCCTTCATGAAAAATTGAGCATGAAAAAGATTTTTTCCAAGTGGGTGCCGCGATTGAGACAATGCACCCTGCCACAAGTCGATGAAAACAATGGCTAAATTGAACGAATTGGGCTTTGATCTGCTTCCCCACACCCCATACTCGCCAGATTTAGCCCCCAGTGACTACTGGCTCTTTGCTGATCTTAAAAAAATGCTCCAGGGAAAAAGATTTGACTCAAATGAGGAGCTCATCGCTGAAACTGAAGCTTATTTTGAAGCAAAAGATAAATTTTTTTAAAAACATAGTATTGAAAAATTGGAAAAACGCTGGAACCATTGTATCACCCTAAAAGGTAATTATGTTGATGAATAAAAAATAAATTTGCAAAAAAAATGTTGTTTCCATTGTTAGTCTCGGGACTTATTGATCCATGTGTTAAGTTTGTGCAAATCGGCCACGCTCTATCTGAGGAACGTGAGTAAGTAATCAGCTTAGGTGGTGGTTTTCGTTTTCTCTATAGAGTGTACGAAATTGGACAACGCCCGTTGTGTGCGTTGTTTGTAAAGGCGAATTGTGTTTTCTTATTCCGTGCCAACTCCTACCGGCGCGTACTGGTTCTGTATCGTCGTTTTATATGGCGGATTAAAAGCTTTGACACTCATCGCTCCGTAATAATGTGTTTCTCTAGATACATTTCAAGTTTATAGACTTAGTAGGATATCCAGAACGCTTCATTTGTGCCTCAAAAGTTTAGTGCATAAATGTAATGTGTGTCATCAAATGGCTCAATCATATGTCATCACGTTTTAATCTTAAGTGTGGACATGTTGATACCGAATGTTTTGAACATAAGATTACAGTGTGTAGCTTTATGACATATATCAATGTCATAACATGTCAGCTTGAAGTGTCGCTGATGTATACATGTTTTTCCAATAATCCTTATATTCCCTTACACTTGCGGCAATTCTAAGTGTCAGACATATATTAAAAAAAAGTTTTGGACAAAATGGCTGCAAGTATCTTCGTGAAAGTTATTGAATCAGGTTTCCTATCACCTATCTTAGAAAGTCTACACAGTAAGTATATTCATTCAATTGTCGGTGATGCGTCTTTCAAAAAAATACCAGAAATTATTTCAATTTTTATTTGAATGACTCCTAAAATGTTTGTGTTTTCAACTAATGGAATCATGGATTGCTAAACCGAATCATTCCATTCTTTCAAGGTGAGGTGGTGGAAAATAAAAAGTAAACAATTTAATCATACATTTTTTTAACTTAACATGTATAAATTAGCTATATTCAACAAATTAAAATAGAAATCTGTTAAAATTTAAACTTTTTCATCAGTTCATTTGCACTTGTTTGACAATTCGACTGTAAGTGTCAAGCGAATTCAATACTAAGTGTCATTCGTTTAGAATTTATCTGTTGTTTGGCGGGTAGAATTTAAGTGTATTACCTAACAGAAAAATTTGTCAAGCCATTTCCGAGAAAATCGAGTGCACGCGATTTTAAACTTAATTTTCACATCCATCGGATCCAAATTGAATTCAATAGCAGGTTATGGGTCTAAAATACCTTTCATTTGAATCTAAGTTTGTGATAATCGGTTCACCCATCTTCGAGAAAAGTGATTGCTCAAAGACATTATTTTACTCAGTTCGTTGAACTGAATCGAATGGTATATAACATTCGGCAATCCGGGCCTTATAAAAGAGAAGAGTGCCACTGAACGATTCGAGTACTAAAGATTTACAAAAAAAATATGATTCATATCGTATTTAAAAAAAATTAAAATTTTGTTTTTGAATTGTTTAGTTTACAGAAAATGATGTTAGATTTTGATCGGATGAAGTTCAGAACAGTTCTGGGGGTTAATATTTTCGGTGCAAAATCGAAACAAAATTTTTCGCGTGAGTCTCTTGCACGGTTTGGAAAAGTGCTATAATATCAAATTGAGTAAAAATAAAAGCTTCTGATCGTTTTTGGATGTACTCAGTGAATTAAGTCTTATCGTTTATGGTCACAAATGAATCTCTATGTTTGCCACAAGTGCAGGTACTCTGACACGAATTTCGGCAGTATATTCCGTTTGGAACCATTGTCCACAGCAAAGTAACCTATGAAATATTCCTATTACGCCAACTGCTTCAAATCCGCCTTGATGTTGTCCTTATCATAAATGACGCAGCACCGGTATTTTATAAATATCTTCGTGTAGAGTTTCTCGTTGCACATTTTTTTCTCTAGAAGATGTAAAGAGAGATATTTCTTAATTTTGAAATCAAATTAGGATCTCAAGGTCCTATAGCCTTCAATTGAATTTCATCCAGGTATGATCTCCGGTTCCGATATGACAATAGTGATGAAATGATTTGCCTTCTAACGACAGTTCGACATGTAGATGGTGCTGTTGTACAAACGATGATGTTTTCGAATGAAGCTGTCAAAATACATAGGAATGTTTATTCTCCAGTGAATTTTTATTTATTTGTAGTTGAAATCCGAATAATCAAAGAATATTCTGTTGTAATTAAGGAAAAATCATTGATTTCAATCAATTAGAATTTCAACCAATATTTTTAATATTCCACTTGAGAATAAATCTAAGTTTTCTGCTTTCAGAATGACCTACAGATTGATAATATTGACTTTACATGTTGACACCACTCTGAAATAATTGGTCTGTCCGTTTATTACACCCAGTAGTTCTTTAAAGCATTAATTTCGATTACGAAAATTGATGACATAACCTCACCTAGCTACAATATCTAAATATAGTTTAGTATTGAAGAAATTAAAGGTTTACTTTTTATCCAAAAGTTAAATGAATGCAAAAGATTTACCCATTCCGTTGGTTTGTTTAAGGAAAAATTACTATGTTAGTAACTATTTCCGCATTTAATACTCGATTCCTATATTGCTCTATGTGATAATTTACTAACATCATCGATTTCAGTGAAACATAGAAGGCGCGGAGTTGATTTGAGTTTTGCGTTTGAAATCATTTCCTTATAACGTCACTTCTGACAGCAACAACTACAGTGATGATAATGCTACGAACGTACACTGATAAAATTTTGCACGATCGGTTCATATGTAAATAGCACTTTAGTTTAGTACGTTTTTTCATTTCGATACATAACCAAATCGATTTGTTTAAGGTTTCATGTGCAAATTAACTAAGATGCAAAATTAGATAATTTTTTACTTAGCTTTGATGTAGAATCGAACTACATGTGTTAAACACTTCATTTTCTAGTGGAAATGAGTGCAGCACAAATGTATGTGCAAAACACTTGATTCGGTCAACTGTGTTTCAATTGAAATATATCGTATCGTTTTGATATACATTTCAGATAAATGTAGCATGATTTTCATTAAATATCTACAGTTTTTACACTTATTTTATGAGTTCATTCAGGAATTTCATGTATTCTACAAGTAGTGAAAGTTTAAAAGCTCAAATTCAAATGCTAGCGTGCAAATTATTTTCAGTGTAAATGGGATCTGCGAAACAATTGTCCCATAATACTGAATAGAAGTTAAAACTTCTCTAACTCAAGAAAAAAGACAACAAAATTCAGTAATGAAAGATGATTATCGATTTTATACACAAAACAAGTATAAGGTTAACCCAATTGATCCTGAATAAATAATGCATCCACAGAAAACAGATCTACAGGCTCACATATGAACTGTGTGTAAAATTTGCTCAATCTGCATGGCAAATACTTGCAAATGTCACCACGATCGACACGAGGTGCACCACGATTTGGGTGCCGCTTTCACATGAGACATAATTTTGGGTGCAACATTCACTTCACACTAGATTTTTGTTTTGCTGTTAGTTAAAATGGTAAGTTTATTTTTCACTATTTTTACCTGGAGCTGTTAGCTGAATATATTCAATAGTTGCACTATTTTGTACCATTTTATTCCACTATTTCACTGTCACGTTATTACACTTTCACAAAGTCACTACACTTTAATGAAGCATAACAAACGTTACAATACAGATACGCGTATTTCGGAATGTTATTTACATCCTTATTCAGTGTATCGGTTTATAAAACCGATACCGATACACTGAAGAAGGATGTAAATAACATTCCGAAATACGCGTATCTGTATTGTAACGTTTGTTATGCTTCATTAAAGTGTAGTGACTTTGTGAAAGTGTAATAACGTGTCAATGAAATAGTGGAATTAAAGGGGGCATAAATAGTGCCACTGTTGAAGTTTATTTTTGTTTTATTCCGATAGAATTCTCGTGTGATTTAAGCGACATGGACAAAAAGTTGCCTTTAACACTCAGGGAGATCGTGTGACAAGTGTTGAAATTTTTGTAATTGGCATATTTCTACAACAGACAGGAGGATTTGGTTATCGTTCCGGAACGTAGTGGAATGTTTTGAAAGAATAGTCGAGTAGGTGGCAGTAGTGTTTCCAACGTATAGTAAATTTGTAATTAACACATGGTTTTGAAAAATTTAGTTCAAGTTTGTATATCTGTTATCTTTGATTCATCTGAACTTAAAAAAATGATGAAACTTGCTTGTAGCTTTGCGAAACTCTTATCAGAAAAAAGCTTGAAATGCATGGATCGTTTGCAAATCAAAGAACAGATAACAGAAATATTGTTTATTTTTCAGGGAAAATGAAAATAATTTCTGCCTTCAAGCAACAACTTTCTTTAACTAGAAGTAAGACATCATCTAAGAACAGAATTGTCATCATCAATTCTAAAAATTAGAGTCCCGTCATAAACCGCGTATCCAATCACAGGCTATTGATTGCTTAGTTTCTGGGAATGTATAAGCATTAATGCAGTGCAACGATTCTCCGGGTTCTTTTTTTCTGTTCCACTCAAACGCAGTCTCATTACCGGTCATAAATAAACGTCCCCTAGAGTGACAAATTACCGACTAACGAGTGTAGTACCTGTTACTGGAGGTACAATGTATTGTAGATGGTTACACAGTAACACTGGTACGAACGCTGATGAACATTACGCGCAAAGTGATGTTCGAGGCCTTTGGAATTTTCACAACTGTCAACCGGATTCTTCCTGTGTAGGTGAGTCGTCTTGCATTCACTCGAGAACGATGATACAACACGATTTTTTGTTGTCGAAAGCACGTGTCATAAATCAATGGATTGTCATTACCGTGTAAGTTGAAAGGATTGTCATTTGTTTCGCGCAGCCTGCACAACCAACAACGACAACCGGAACGGCCGTTTGTAATTAAGAATGCGACAATTTTGTTCCATATGTCGATTAAATAACACCCACTTGTGCTACTTGTACGGAAGGTACAGTGAATCTATTTATCATATATTTGTAATAATTACGCAGTAATCAGGAATCTCTCAAGTGAGACAGATGCTGAAACCGGTAGATGACCAGTGCTGTCAAATGATGTTTGTTCGGCATCATGTTCAGGACACCAGTCTGTTGGAATATTTGTACAGAAACATAACAGTCGGGATCAAAGCAACTATGATAGCGATCGTGGAGTAATATGCAGTTGGCCTTGAAAATTGTTCTTCGCCAGTGAGCTCTTGATTGCATTCTGGATGGCAGTGAGAATCAAATGTGAAATTTAACGAACCAATAATCAGTTGTGATTTTTTTTCTAGACAGAAACTGCATTAGTTCTAACTAGAGATGATCGGATTTGTCTGATTTTTTTTTGCTCTAGCCGTTCACAGTTGGGCTTCACAAGACAAAATGTTTAAACAATGTTTCAGAGGTCTAGTAATTTTTAGTTTTAAAAACCCTGAACTAGAGCACCTCTAGTTCAAACCGCAAGGTGGAATAAAATTCCACTTGACGCTCATGATATCCAAACACCGTGACTCATCATCTCCATCCCCGCATCCCTCGATGCTGAATGAACTCGCTAATGGAACCAGCATGAATTTCAATAAGCAGTTACCATTAACATTGTCCGGTTGGAATAAAATAATTCGATAGGTTTCAACAGCCCCCAAAAAGGATCGCATCGGTGCGGCTCGATGGATGATGATTTTTTTTTCTTCTGAGGCACGTAAATACATACGTGCTGATCCAAGCGGTGACCTTAAGAATGGTTTCTGATCCGTGCCGTAAGCAGAAAAGGGGTGGGGATCAATCGTCGCGCCAACGTGTATGAAGCTTTACTGACGTCAGCCGACAGGTGTAATGTTTTAGATAGACTATCTCGTTTAAATTAAAGCCAAAATATTTCTAATAACTGTGATAATGGTTTGTGCATAAATACCCTATGATATAGCAGATCCAATTTTCAACTACAAGTATTTATTTACATATTTTATGTTTTCATACAAAGAACAAAAACTCAACTGTTTGAACAATGTTTATATTGCTTTTCAGCATGAATAGCACCACCGTCTTCTGTGATTCTAGTCTCATTGTTCGGTAGAACTCCCTCGTATCGATGCGATATATGTTATGATGCTGACAAGCATATCGTTTGTTGTAACCTCCAAGAAGCCACTCAATGTCTGATTGCCGCCGAAAGGTACGCATCAATTACAAGTAAGGCCGCTTAACTGAACAGGTCATGATCCTCGCCGATTATTGAATCCGGTCAAGAGAGCCAATGAGTGGTTGCTGTGCGAAGTATCCATAGCTTGAACATGACGTTTGACATCTGAAATTGTTGTCTGACCCGAAAATAGATATCCGATACGATTGCCTTAGTGATGATTATACCGTTTTCGGAAACACTATAACGGTTTGTATGAATGCGGAAATTATTCTGGAATTACAATGTATTCATAATGGGGCAAGTCCATATATCTATTCGACTTTGTGTTTTTTTCACTAGACTTATTCAATGAAGAAAAATGTCTCGACCTGAAAAACAAATTACTGACTTTTAAACAGCTTGACATCAAATTTCTCTTTTGTTGTTCGATAATTATTTTTGCGAGTGAAATTTTTTAAGTTTTACTCACTGAAACCCCGAACAAAAGTTTATCTAATTTACTATCATTTGTCAAAGAACTACCGGATATCGGTAAGTTCTATGTGAATATTACGGACCATTCACTGATGTGGCCTGCAAACTTTGATGTGACATTTCTCATACCGGACTGGGTGATTTTTTCTAAATCATTTATTAATAATTAAGAATTTCAGTAACCAACGCTGAACGTTTCGTTGAAGTTCATATTTGACGAAAGGAATCATTTTCGGAAATTAGAAGTGAAAATCTCGACAGGCAAACTACATGTCAGTAAATTGCTTACTTTGAAATCAAAAATAGAGAATACTGATCCCTAATGATATTCGAAATGCCTCTTAGAGTTTTGTATTTTGTATTTGTATTTTGAACTATACTGATAATGTTAATTAGTTATTTGAACTCGAATTTTTGGTTTTTACCGTTTGAAGACGAAATATGAAATGGTTATGCATCCTATAAGTACAAGATGTCCCACGAAAAACTTAGAATTTAAAAATTCAATAATAAATAACGGCTTGAAAGATTTCAACGATTATACATTTATTTGAAAGGTTGATTTATGAAATTTGTATGAAAAATCATTTCGTTCAAATGATCTCAACGGTTGGCTTGGCAGTAGCCAATCCAATCCACCCAATTTTTGAGTACATTTTCAACGGTTTCTGGTCTTATGCCATCAATAGCAACTTGAATTTCGTGCTTGAGATCTTCAATTATTTCTGGATGGTTGGTGTAACATTTATCTTTGACCGCTCCTCAAAGAAAATAATCCAGTGCACAGTGGTTTGAATCGGCAAAAACGTGAACTTAATTCTCTAGCTGCTAAACCGTTGATCCGATATACATAGTTCCTTTGGAAAACTCATTCACAAAAAAATTCTTCGTGATTTGATCACAATAAAAAATGTGCAAAGCCTACTACGATAAAAGTTGATGCCTAAAGGTAACTTGTCGATCGATATCACAAAAAACGCGTGATATGAAGATAAACAATTTTATTAATGTACGTTTTTCCTAAAAAAATGGTCAAAAAAGCACTCTAAATTTTGTTGTCTCATTCACACAATTTTAAAGGGCTACGCTACACACTTCGTAACTTTATATTACTTGATTTAAGCTTTCCAAAATGTATATGTATGTGCCTTTTGGTCTGCGACCCTGCTTCCTATTGGTAGTTAAAGTTAGTGCATATACAAGTTTGCATGTTAAAAAACTTTTTAAGGAAAAGGCCAAACCATGCTTCAACAAAAATGTGTAATTTTACGTTTTTAGTAATTGTCTCGAACATAGTAGACACTGAAAATAATTGTGAAAAAAGTTATGTACAAAAAATTGATTTTAAGTGATTTCAAACTAAATTGCTTCATACATCCGAAACTTTTTGCGTCAGACCTATAGCTTCTTCGGCAAAGTTTTTTCTCGTTAGAAGTTCTAAAACTTTGTAGAAAACATCGTTTTTCTATCTCTTAAGCGAAAAAAATTGTTGAAATGAACTTTTATCGTAGTAGGCTATGCACATTTTTTATTGTGATCAAATCACGAGGTATATTTTTGTGAATGAGTTTTCCAAAGGAACTATGTATATCGGATCAACGGTTTAGCAGCTAGAAAATTAAGTTCACGTTTTTGTCGATTCAAACCACTGTGCAGTGGCGTCAAATCGCACCATTTCTGCTGATTATACGATTTTCAAAGATTGTTCGCAGAACATCGCTTGTTTTGTTGTCAGTTTGGCACGTAGCGCCGTCCTGTTGAAATCAAATATTTTTCATAAATAAACTTCATGAAGCAACATTTCGAATAAATGTATAATCATTAAAATCTATCAAACCGTTTTTTTTATTGCATTTTTAAATTCGAAATTTTTCGTGGGACACCCTGTACAAAAAGTCGAAAAGTAGATTAATCTGCACACTAAAAAAAACCTTAAACGATTCATAATTCATAATAATCACACCAAAAAAATCTAAATTTTACAGGTGACTTAATCCCTCATACGATGTAATTAATAAAGACCTAATTTGTCATATGACGGAAAATTTCATTTTTAATGACTTAATGTTAGATTAGCTTGAATTTTACTGGTTTCAACTGTAACTTGCATTCTGTTTGCAGGTGCGACTGTATGAATTTAAATGTGCATGTAATAAAATGTAAAATCAAAGGGTTTTTTCGAAGTGTGTGTGTAAAAGGGATGCAAATTTGAAATTCAAGGGTAAATACACGTAGAAATGTGGTCAGGTTTTACTTCAATGAATTTCATATTACGGAATTTAAGACACAATATTGAATGTTCTTCTACGTACATTTACGTGAGCTGCGACGCTCCATTTATGTGCATCTAATAAGATGTAAAATCACAATTTTTTTCGAAGTGTGTGGATTTCCCTAACTGAGACGATGGCTTTTAAGGAGTAAGCGATTCATCAACTGGGATGCATCGTTCTGATTGGTCAGTCAAAGCAAAAGCGAAACTGTGGAAGCATGTGAATGTATCAATATAAGAAAAAATGTTTATATAGCTTCAGTCTCACAAGAAACATGTCAAGTTGCTGCTAGACAGCAAGTACCACACAAAGTGCTATAAATCGATTTGAAGCTTTAACTTTAATCTCAAATGTCATGAAGAATTTATGCAGAGTCATGCAGTGATGTCATGCAGGGTCTATGTTCTGGGTTTAGCGTGTTCAATATTGATTAATAAAATAAATCAATCTAAAGAGACTCTCGTTCAATTGCGCATGTAAAAATATGCCGATTGATTGAATTGTTTGATTGAATATCGATTGTTAAAAATTTTGGTTGCCTTGTTTTACATCAATAGCTCTACCAACTCTATAGCCTTGTAGTTTTTTGTGTGAGAAATTTTGTAAAGTTAAAACTGGCTGATTCCGTTAATTTAAATTTTATTTAAAATAGATCAACGGACGACGCTTGTCTAGGGGCTGGGGTCTACTGGGGTCTACTAGGGTCTTGATAGTCCTTATTATCTTTATTCGGACAGAACAAGTCTAGAGGTGGTGTAGAATCCGACCACAGAAAAAAATAGTGTTAGTCTTATCCTTATTTCAGCTACCAGATTTGTTCAATGTTTCAAATTAGATTGTTAATTTTTAACTCAACTATCTTCATTCAACGCATAATTCTTAGAAAAATATTTACTTTTAATTTCTCGAGAGAGTTCTTTATCATTTCTTATGAATCTGGCAAAACTCTATTCTTTTTTCGCTAGACTATGATTTGAATCATAAAAATCACGACCAAAATCACCAATTAAATCGCGAAAATCCATTAAAATTTTTAATGTGATATTGTAGATGAATCTACCAACTGCTTTTGCAATGTGACTCTTGAGCCTTCAGTCTTGAGTCTTGAGTCTTGAGTCTTGAGTCTTGAGTCTTGAGTCTTGAGTCCTGAGTCTTGAGTCTTGAGTCTTAAGTCTTGAGTCTTGAGTCTTGAGTCTTAAGTCTTGAGTCTTGAGTCTTGAGTCTTGAGTCTTGAGTCTTGAGTCTTGAGTCGTGAGTCTTGAGTCTTGAGTTTTGAGTCTTGAGTCTTGAGTCTTGAGTCTTGAGTCTTGAGTCTTGAGTCTTGAGTCTTGAGTCTTGAGTCTTGAGTCTTGAGTCTTGAGTCTTGAGTCTTGAGTCTTGAGTCTTGAGTCTTGAGTCTTGAGTCTTGAGTCTTGAGTCTTGAGTCTTGAGTCTTGAGTCTTGAGTCTTGAGTCTTGAGTCTTGAGTCTTGAGTCTTGAGTCTTGAGTCTTGAGTCTTGAGTCTTGAGTCTTGAGTCTTGAGTCTTGAGTCTTGAGTCTTGAGTCTTGAGTCTTGAGTCTTGAGTCTTGAGTCTTGAGTCTTGAGTCTTGAGTCATGAGTCTTGAGTCTTGAGTCTTGAGTCTTGAGTCTTGAGTCTTGAGTCTTGAGTCTTGAGTCTTGAGTCTTGAGTCTTGAGTCTTGAGTCTTGAGTCTTGAGTCTTGAGTCTTGAGTCTTGAGTCTTGAGTCTTGAGTCTTGAGTCTTGAGTCTTGAGTCTTGAGTCTTGAGTCTTGAGTCTTGAGTCTTGAGTCTTGAGTCTTAAGTCTGGAGTCTTGAAACTTTTTCGACTTCATCCCATAAGGTTTGGGTTTTTGTTTTCAGTAAGTCATCGGACCTCTGCTCTTTGTACTTTTTATCAACGATCTTTGTGACAGACTTACATCTTATAAAGTCGTATATGCGGATGATTATTTTCGCATCATTACAACTCTGGTGGACTGTTGCCACTTGCCACTTGTTTAATTAACGAAATTACCTGTCAAACAATAAAAGTCTCCAAAAATATGAGATGAAAATTTTTCACTTAATTTACGTGACGGATGGATTCACATTTACAATATTTAAAATCATCGTATCGAAAGAGTACAAAAGAGTTTTATCAGGTTTGCTCTTCGGCAACTTCCGATTTTAACAATAGGAAGGACACTTTCAAAAGACGAAAGGAAGTAGATTTTAGTTAGAATTTGACCTAGTCTGTGCGATACTTTCAATCGAAGACGATAAACAATAAACAAACGCGAGTCTTGGGACTTGACTCTCGATTCTCTAATCTTGAAAATTATACTTAGTTTTGAATCTGGAGTCGCGAGTTGTGAGTTTTAGTTCTTCTTTTTTTTATCTTGAGGAGAATTGATTTGATTAAGTGTTCCACGTCCGGCAGGCGATTTGGGGAAGTGGCAAAAACAGTCCTGCAAATCATTTATTACTATGTAACGAAATATTCACGCTAAAAGATAACCATAACGACGAACAATCCTGATTCCCTAGAAATTTGAAGAGGATAAAAAATAAACACTTTTGGCGAACGATTTTGCGTGTTTTATTTTCTTCGCGTACAGTCTTTAATCAAGGTTAAGAAACTTGTAATGACTGCTCACGCTTTCCGAAAGGTCAAACAAAGCAGACGGACAATCTGCAAGCTCATATGGCACGTGATGACTGGTAAGCTATTTTATATCCACTTTATCGGGAGTTCCCTCTGGTTCAAACTTCCTCTCCGTTCGATTGTCTGACAGCCGTTCCCAAATTAAGAATTCTAAGTTTTTTTTCTGGGAACATCGTGCCATGTTGGATCGTGCCATGTCTGAACATGTTTAAAATGTGTTGACGTCAAAGGAGAATCGTATGATATTGGAAAAGTCAATCCATCTCTAGTAAGGGTTGAAAACCATTTTTCGTATGAATATTGAGCACACTAAACTAAAATGTTCAATAGAGTTAAGTGATGACATTTAGAAATAATACTGGCTCTGAATTAGCTGTGCTAAGGCAAGAATAAACTTTTTAAAATTCCTTTGTACTATTTTCGGTACGTGCATGTGATTAGAATAGACAAAAGGAAATTTTGTCGATTCATCGGAACGTGTTTCAATGGAGCAGACATTACGAAGACCGTTCTATTTATTGTCTATCAATAGCTGTCGAAAGATGGAGAATAAGAAAAGCAAGTATCGTCTATGAAAACGGATCAATGAATAAGAATTTGCTGAATATGGTTACGGTGTACAACAATAGAAAGAAAATTTAATCTTGAGTCGGGTTCTTGAACTCACGATATTAAAATAAATTTACTGGAGGAAGAGAATCTTTAGTCTTCAGTTCTCACAGTCGAAGTGACTAGTTTTTACTTGAAGTCATTGTTCATGAACAACAGCTGTGAAATTTTTTACTGATTCGTTAATAATTTGACGGCAGTACCACTCATCATTTGTTGGGGTTGACAAGATACAATTAATGAAGATATAAAAAATTGAAAATTAAGTGACGTTATCAGTCGATTATCCACAAACTGATAAAGTGAAACAACAAAGTTGTCGACAACTTGCAATGAATCAGTTCACCTGCTGAGAATATCAATAAGCTGAAACTGAACAAAATGTTTGCCGGTACCAATTTGCGATCAACATTTACAATCGCGAAATCATTCCCGTTTATTATACGGGTGATTTGAAATGTGCAATTCAATTGGGCGGGAACCAAGCTCTTTAATATATTCTGCAACAGGTGTTCATTCCCTAACACGGTGGTGCAAAAGTTCCACTGCAATCATGACATATGAGCAATACAGGAATCGATTAAATCTATAAATTTACAATCAGGGCAGGTAATTGAATCACGCTCCTGTTAATCGCTCCGAATGACACACACAATTAAACTGGACTGATCTCCTATGTGCATTGAACTTCATTCCCGATTATTCAGTGGTTGCCAAACTTGTTGAAATCTTCGTTTCTAAATAGTCATTTGAGATGTTCAAACTAGATTAAATTCTGAAAAAATTTTAGTAGTTCGGAATATTGTCAATAGTCTGTAAAAATCTTTGTCACAGTTGTGCAACAGAACACACTTTGAATATGGCAACCCTGTTTTTAATGCATCGCGTTAGCCATGACATTGAAACTTGTTCCGAGACACGTGTCTTTTCAATTTAAGTGTCTTACAAACATCTGTTTGCTATTTCTTCGAAAGATTAGAATACCTAGTTCTTATCTAGTGGTGCACTTGAGATTTCCACTTCCTTGGCATATTATATTACGTATGTCTTCCATAACCAGCTGGAGAATGTAGCAAATTGTTCCCATGTTTGCAAGTCCAGTAGTTTAACATTCACATCCGCTGCTAATAGAATAATTGACTTATTAGTTATTATAAGCACTTAATAGTTTGCGATAAAGTGCACAACTCGTGAAAGTGGTTCGGGATCGAGCCAATCCTAACATTCTGTAACCGGTTCCACGTTCAACATTGTTCTACATTCGGTTGCTGATCCCGAAACAATTACTTTCAATGTCGATTGCGAAATATTAGTCCAACCAAAGCCAAAAGCTATTCTCACGTCTACGATCATTACCGGATCGGCCGGTGAATCTATTGTCCAAAGGATTTGTGCAAACCCGGATGGATTGCTGCAGTGCAGTTACGTGCCTCACAGATCGATCATTCGGTTTTACGACGATGACCTAGACATTGAAATTCACGGCGGACCAATGCAGTCGAATCGGACAATCAGATGTGCAAAATGACGGCATTCCTCGGTGCCGGAGAAATAAAAGCGCTCGTGTCAAGAAAATTAATTGGAAACTAAGAAACATTATCATAAACAGATGGTTTGTTGCAATCGAAAATTACCGAAAACTAATAACAATTTAGAGGTTCTCTAGTGTGTCAGATAAAAAAAATCGATTTCTTAAAATTTGTCTTAAATCACGTTTAAAACATTTTAACAAGGCAATTGAAAAGCACCCCAGTGCACAGTGGTTCAAAAGCCCAATTACACGTTCTTAATTGATAAATCATTAAAAACGTGGTTTTTGAGGTACAGTATCTACAGCAAAGTTGCTTAGAATGATAGACGTCATTTCTTGGAAATTTTATTTATGTGATTAATCCCCCTAAAAGTGAGATAAATATATCATTTTAGCTCAGGGCCAACTACTACGACAAAGTTGTGCAGAAAGTTATTTCAAACAAATTTGCAGAAGGTACTATTCCCGCAACTTGAGTGTAATTCATGATATAATGTATTTTCTGAAAAATGTATCCTAAAACCATTTTTTGTAAGACAACATATATATTTTCCACTTATATGAGATTTTCATGTTACACAAAGTTTTTCATCAATCAAAACTACACAACTTTCTCAAACATACTATGCTGCTATCATTTCAGTTTAATGAAATTTTTCAGGTTTTACCTTTTTTTATATACAGGGTGATTTTTTAAGAGCTTGAGAACTTTTTTAAACAATAAAACGCATAAAATTTGCAAAATCTCATCGGTTCTTTATTTTAAACGTTAGATTGGTACATGACATTTACTTTTTGAAGATAATTTCATTTAAATGTTGACCGCGGCTGCGTCTTAGGTGGTCCATTCGGAAAGTCCAATTTTGGGCAACTTTTTCGAGCATTTCGGCCGGAATAGCCCGAATTTCTTCGGAAATGTTGTCTTCCAAAGCTGGAATAGTTACTGGCTTATTTCTGTAGACTTTAGACTTGACGTAGCCCCACAAAAAATAGTCTAAAGGCGTCAAATCGCATGATCTTGGTGGCCAACTTACCGGTCCATTTCTTGAGATGAATTGTTCTCCGAAGTTTTCCCTCAAAATGGCCATAGAATCGCGAGCTGTGTGGCATGTAGCGCCATCTTGTTGAAACCACATGTCAACCAAGTTCAGTTCTTCCATTTTTGGCAACAAAAAGTTTGTTAGCATCGAACGATAGCGATCGCCATTCACTGTAACGTTGCGTCCAACAGCATCTTTGAAAAAATACGGTCCAATGATTCCACCAGCGTACAAACCACACCAAACAGTGCATTTTTCGGGATGCATGGGCAGTTCTTGAACGGCTTCTGGTTGCTCTTCACTCCAAATGCGGCAATTTTGCTTATTTACGTAGCCATTCAACCAGAAATGAGCCTCATCGCTGAACAAAATTTGTCGATAAAAAAGCGGATTTTCTGCCAACTTTTCTAGGGCCCATTCACTGATTTGCAAGCGTTGCTCGTTAGTAAGTCTATTCATGATGAAATGTCAGAGCATACTGAGCAAATAATAATGCATGAAAATCATAACCTCAAAAAATCTGAGCAAATACTAATGCATGAAAATCCTAACCTCAAAAAAATCACCTTTTATATAAAAAATAGGTATAGAATTCGCTCAAACTTTCGAAAAATTTTCCGAGGCCCGGAGGCCCGAATGTCATATACCAATCGATTCAGCTCGACGAACTGAGCAAATGTCTGTGTGTGTGTGTGTATGTGTGTGTGTCTGTATGTGTGTTGTCAACTAAGAGGTCGAGATCTCAGAGATGGCTGGACCGATTTTGATCAAACTAGTCGCAAATGAAAGGTCTCCCCGTCACCCAGAACGCTATTGAATGGTTTTGAGATCGGATGTTTACTTTTTGAGTTATACGAAGTTTTATGTCAAAATTTTCAGTTTTTTGACAGTATCTGTCACATTTGACCTTGAAAGCAGAATATGTTTCCAGACTTAGATTTCGCTCGGTAATACCTATCCAACAAGCCATAGATTGTTAAAATCCGTCCATTTTTAACGGAGATATCGATATTTTTGTGTAAGCCTTATTCCAGTAGAAGGAATTTTGAGCGCTGTATGAAAAAGCAATGCTTGGGAGCAACATGAAACACGATTTTTTATACTGTTACATATAATTGTTTCTAAGTACCAAAAAGACTGTGTACAGCATCCTTTTTTATGACAATTTGCCTCGGACCAATTTTAGCACGGTTCATTTTTGGCAACATAATCTTTCGAATATAGCATATGTAAACCAGATGATACCAGCATTATCGAGTTGGAAGTAATTCCATAATTATATTGATTTAAACTATTTACAGCAATAAATGCTGGAAGAACATGACTTCCATATACCATACGACTCAGTTCGTCGAGATCAGCAAATGCGTGTGTGACAAATAATTTCTCTCAATTTTCTCGGAGATGGTTAAACCGTTTTCTACAAACTCAGATTCATATGAAAAGTAGTATACTCCCAAACAAGGTTCCTGAATTACGTTTGGATCCGACTTCTGATTGCGGAACCACAGGATGATATATGAAACGAAATTAAAATAATGCAATTAATTTTTCTCGTAGATGGCTGAACCGATCTAAGATTCAATTGAAATCTAAGAATCATCTATGATTCAAATGAGAGGTCTTAAAATCCTATAAAACCTCTTACTTTTTAGTCAGATCCGACTTCTGGTTTAGAAAATGCAGGGTGATTAGTATAAAAATGTCCATTTCACATAAATTAATCAGGTTTATCGGGTTTGCAGATTTGGATAGTCGATTACCAAATAAATTTATTTCAGTTTGAGCGGTATTCGTTTTTGGATTCGGAATGTACCCCCAAATTTTAATTCGCACTACAATTTCTCAAAGATGTCTACACACTGCTCAGGTGAATTTAACTGATTTCGGCTACACCGATTTTAGAATTCCGGTTCCAGTATCGAATCGATTCTCAAAGCTCAATCATTTTCTCAAAAAAGACCAAATCGAACTTCAAAAACAAATATTACAGAACTTAAGGTCCATACAAAATTGGTGAATTTTATCCGATTCTGGAATTACAGATGATGAGTTTATAAATTTCATGTAAATTGTTTGGCGTAATAATTTATGGCCATTCGAATCATTTTGGGCTATGCTAATTCCTGAATACCGGCTCTGGAAGTACCATAAATAATGACGAAAAACTCTAAAGTGGAACTTACTTCGACATCTCATGGAATGTTCAATCGATTGTCGCACGCTAAGATTGAAATTCGATATGTTTTGCAGTTTCGGCATTACAGAGTAATGAGTAATTAAAATCTCAATTTGCCGTTTAAAACGACGATAATTAAAATAATGTCATGAAAACTAAAACACCTAAGAATATCCATGCAAACACACATGCGTATTGATAAAAAAAGGTATCATCTCACTGCTAGGTGGATTAATCACGTTTTTTTTACAAAATTCCATCAAAAGGCGCAGAAAGGTGCAGATGAGACTACTTACATATAAAACTACTTCAAAAGAGCTTTCATACCGTCGTTGAATAACTCGTCTTGCGATCGTCTGCAGGCGAGATATGTTCTTTTCAAATTTACTTGTCCTTGACATTCGCAGTGATAAGGTTCATTGTATATCAGATCAGATTTCAGTATATATTCGTTACCATGGTAACTCTAACAATAAATGATTTTATGAACATCAAAGTCTATAAATATAAAAGTTTAGTAATCGTTACAGAAGTTTTTCGAAAGTGAGATAAGAAGTCACGACTTTGAAGGCCATCTTCATGTCAAATTACGTTATGTCATTTTCTGGTAAGTTTTTCTATAGAAAAGCTCTGCGGATAAATATCCTCCATTCCTCAATTAAAGTGGAGATCGATAAACGCTTGCTATATTGTACTGTTCATAACGATTAAGAAGTTTCTTTTATACAGATGTTGGGAGTACTGTACACGCAAGCAGACCAGATCACTTACGAATCGTGATCCAATGAGTTGGTTATTAGTTTCATCGGATCCTTTGGTTACAAATATTCGTGGATGGCCAAAACAGTCCAAGAAGAATTTGTCGGAAGATGCTAAGAGTCTTTTAGCTAATTAAGAACATTGTCAGCTATCATAAAATAAATACAAATAACTATGTTAAACATGTGTTTCGATAATACTTTTCTCTACCAGAAGATGACATAACTTAATTCGATTTGATGATTGCTTTTTTTTAAGTCGTGACAAAACAGTTACTAAATTATTCAATTTCTAGACTTCAATGTGCAGAAAAATAATATTTTGTGGTAATGAATATATACTTAAATCTGATCTGAAATACAATGAACCTTATCATTGCAAATGTCAGGGAAAAGGATATTTGGAAAGAACATATCTCGCCTGCAGACGATCGCGGACGAGTAATTCTACCACGGTATGAAAGCTCCTTTGAAGTAGTTTTATATGTAAGCAGTCTCATCTGCACTTTTCTGCGCCTTTTGATGATAGACAAGTTGGAATTTTATGAAAAAAAAACAATGGAAAATTTCATTAAACTGAAATGATAGCAGCATAGTATGTTTGAGAAAGTTGTATAGTTTTTCTTGATGAAAGACTTTGTAAAACATGAAAACCTCATATAAATTGAAAATATATATGATTTCTTACAAAAACATAATTGTGTCCCATCTCAGATCGTATTCTTTTACGGTATTGTCGAAGTATCGGTGCAAATTTGATAGCAATCCGTTCAGTAGTTCCGGAGTGATGCCGTTACAAACATTACACCCCCCTTTTTAGAGGTATTTGCTACATCCCAAGTAGTAAATGTAACTTATTGAAATTTCAAGAGGTAGAACCTTGTTTTAGAATTGTCTTTTATGTTAGATATGTTCAGATAATAATCTAATAATAGAATGATAAGTCGTTGAAAACCTCGCAGTGAAAACTATTTTGCTGCCGAGTCCGCATTGTCTTGAATGCCTCATGAAATTTTACGTCAATGTGTGCAGTTATCTTCTTTTTTTGAAAAAACAATTCGAAACTTGCAAATAAGTTGTACCAGAGTTATCTGCTTAAAATGAACGCAAAACTTGCCAACATAAGAATATTATCATACAAGTTTCAGAAATACAGCCTTACATACGCAATGAAAACAAAAATCAATAAGATAATTAGTATTCGGTTTTCATCTCGCGAAAAAAAGAGCAGACCTGACATCACTTCTTAAAGATATTGAACGAAAAGTTGAGTTCATCATAGTAACTCTCATAGTTATATATTACCGCTTGAGCAACTTGTTCTTGAAACTACAGCACATGGGCTCACCAAAATAATACCTACAGTGCGTATCACAAATGTCGGGTTCACTAAGATGAATGACTAAACTGTATTATTGTTTAAGTCAACTAGTTTGATAAAAATAAAAACAAAAAATTTCTCTTTTCAATATTTACATGTTTATATTTCCTTTCATTTAGGTAAAATAAATCATTACGTTGGGTGAACCATTTTCTTTTCAACACACTGTTACCCTCGATGTCATATTGGAAAATATTGAAGAAAAATTTATTTCAATATTTTTTAGATTAATTGAAACATCAATATGGTTAAAATCGTCTGAAAAGGTGTATGAATGTTTGATAACTTTCTTATACACATTTTAAACACTCTCCCGATCATATTCATTGAAAAGAATAGATAGTTATTTTAATAGAAATTGATGTGCAATCATCAAAACACGTACATTAAAAGGCGTTTGAAATTTTCAGGCGTACGAAGCTTCACCATAAAATGCAGTTCGTTGTTGATTTCCTATTTACTAAAACATAAAAGATCAATTCTACAATATGTAGTCCTACCATTTATTTATGTGCTGAATATTTTTAAATTTCCATGTTTGTGTTACGAGCAGTTGTATTGAAAATCAAATGTGAAACTTATTCATTAGAAACTATGTTTGCTATGTTTTTGTAAACATCAATTCAATTCTTGTTTGCATTACGTTGTAGTTCCAATGAGTTTCACAATTTTGTTTTCGCTGATTTAATTGCTGCATTTGTAATTGGATCGAGTTTTTGTATCAGTTGCACAATAATTGTGAATAAATGTTCGTAACTACGGAGGAACTTAAAGATATGTTGCACAACACAGAAAAATTGCGATTTTTCCATAACACAACAGTTACTACAATAGTAATATGAACTAATTTGATGAATTGCACAATCAGTTGAAAAATACAGGACTTAACGTGCTACTTGGGATCTACCCTCATATAGTTCTATCTAAGGTATGCAAAATGTTTCTATGATATTTAAAAAGTATCGATTCTCGTCAAATTATATGAATTTTTACATTAGCCCCTCTGTTATTGACAGTTACTGCGATCCCTCTTCTATAAAAATACCCTTATGACCATCTCTGAACAGCAAGAAGTATCTGTGCCAAATTTGATAGCAATTCGTTTAGTAGTTTCGGAGTTATGCAATTACAAATATTACACCCCCCTTTTTTAAGGCACTTGTTACATCCTCCCCTATGAAGTTATATCTAAGGTATGCAAAAAGTATCTATGGTCTTAAAAACGAATCGATTCTCTTCAAATTATGTGGATTTTTTCATAACCCCCCATGTTAATGACACTTGCTACGCTCCCTTCCCTATACAAATACGCTCATGACCAACTCTGAAGAGCTAGAGGTACCTGTACCAATCAGCTCAGTAGTTCCGGAGTTATGCCGGCACAAACACACAAACTTATATCCTTCTTTAAACATATAGATAGATATAATTTGAGGTTATGTATGGTGGTTGTAACGACTGGAAGATGAGTTTATATAAGTATTGACGACTTTGTCAGTCCCAAAAAACTAAGCAAACGATTTAATTCTTAAATTGCCCGACATTTCGGCCATTTTTGATGGCCTTTTTCAAGGTAAATTTAGTCAATTGGTTTTTGTCGAGCACGTTGATTGCCAACGGTAAGAAGTTCAACTATTTTGAACGGCTTTAATTGCTTGGCGGATTTTTGCATTTGGCAGTCGATAACAGTCGCAGACTCATCGGGTGTATACTTGCTTTACAATGGTCAGTAGAAATTTAGTAGATAAATCGATATAATTTGAATTTGAAGAGTTACGAATTTGGATAGTTTTGAAACCAATTTTGCTACCCCTTGTTTGACGTCACTCATGACTGTTTAAAATTCCAATTTAGAAATTCAATTGATATTGAATAGTAATTGAAGAGAGTATCTTGCACTTGAATCTGATTTTGTGAAAATCGGTCAAGTCTTCTTCGAGAAATCGATATGGGATCCGATTAGTAGCTGAGTACAACTATTTTCGTGGTACTCAGTGGCGTTTCTAAGGGTTTTTTTGCTCACCAAACCAACGATCATATTTTGCCCCAAATTTCCTCGGTACTGTCTCCGGTTCTTCTTTCAAAAACCGGGGACGCTTTTTGACGAAGTTGAAAAAATTTGCGACTATAACTAACTCAGCTGTAATTAAAAATTTTCACACTCATCAGCTTGTTACTCTCCTTGTCGGATCCAGACAACATTCAGCAGCAGTGCACAAGACCAGAAGACCTTTCATTTCAATCTAAGCTTTGTGAGAATTGGTTTCTTTATTTAGGAGAGTATCTTATTGAACCACGGAAATTAAGTTTCCTAAAACTCGAAGTGCTACATTTTTGGGTACATTACTCAGTGTTTCCGAAATTTGGATTCGTGTTAAATTCAAAAAATCTAAGTCGTGCAAATTTCATTTTTTTCGGTGTACAGGAATAACCACGAAAACTCGATTTATATTCAATCAGTGCATGTTACATCCGTACCCGCACGTTTACAGACCACGTTCGTGATAACAACCGGCGACGCTTCATTATAGAATGAAGGAAGGCAGGAACCTTCCGGTTGGGCCATTGACACATATTTGGTCACACGTCGTTAACCTAGGCTGCATTCCATTGCAAGCTTATAAACCCGGTACTAGACGTTTTTCAATTACTAGTTAGTTCCACAATCGCGAACTAACTTAGAAGTGTACCGGTAATAAAAATGTTCTATTCGTGTCAAGTACATGGTGTGTGAATATTTGAAAAATGTTTGCTGTGAAATTTATCGACAATGAGTTAAAGGAACACAATAGCTTAGGATCACTTTACATTGTGTTCAATACAAGTATGAGTACCAGAAATCACAGGTTATAGGTATTCCATCTGAAGCACAAAATTCAAGCTTTAAAACATTTTTCTCAAACATCAAATTTGGTTATCTAGGTCAAAAACTATGAACATAAAACTTAACCAATTATAACTACATCCATTCTTTTACCTTAACAGATTAGCATGAAAGATCGTTCAAGGAACTGTGCGACTGATCTTCACGATCGCTAGATGTAATCGCAGAAAATTGCTAGAATCTGTGTTCTTAAGTATACCTTATGGGTTGATAATGTATCAAATGATAGAAGAAATGTGATTATCTGTTATTACAGGAAGGTATAAAAAAGCCCGGGGACAATCAACCAAATTATAGCTCATCAAATTTCGCTTCCGGACACTTTGAACCGTCCCTTGCGGTATAATTTTCGAGATTATCTACGGGGTGCCTCCTACACCCATTAAACGGTGATTCGAAACGCAAGTACGTACGTACCCGACAACGAGGGGTTTCTGATGGGCCCCCAAGGCGATTTAATTAAGTCGCCAGTCAATTGGTCTGACCCGCGTGGAAGCGGCCTTTGCATTCCCTCGCGCTCACCGATACCAAACGGAAAACAATAACTATAATCTGACGCTGGTTGACGCCACGGAGCCTCAGAAGCGCGCAGAACAATTAGTTAATGCTCTTCCGAAGAGGAAACCACATTTCATCGAGATTAAGGAAATGGAGGACAATCGTGGGCGTTTGATTTGAGTGCCCTTCAAAATGTTAAGGCATAGCCACCGAGCTGCGTATCGGGAGGAAGAACCTTCCTCTGCTTGGAATGTGTCAAAAGGCTTTGTCAGCACCACGCAAAGCTGACACGAATCAAAATGGGTATAATTTATTGAAATTATTATGCTTTGTAAGTTTTGTACTGATTTTATGAAATGATTTCAGACTGGCTGTAGATGCTCTTGTTTGCTTTACCTTAAGCCTTTAGGAAAGAACACAAACTCAATTGCGTAAATAATAAAGGATTGCACTGTGATTGTGAATCATTGACACTTTTTGTCCCTCCACAAATATTACCCCCAATATTTCAATAACTAGAATAAATATTTTGAATTTGGATTATTCTACGATTTTAATTTTTTTTCTATAATTCACATAAATCATCGCCTTAACTTTGCATATTTTTACTACGACATTGGAGCTCCCGGTGAGCACAAGTAGGGATGAAAAGTTGTTCTGCCCCCAATATTTTTAAAACTGCATGTCGGTTAAATTTTGTCTCCAAAGTCTGATTTATAGGACAATCAAAATGATAGAGCTTATTAAAATGATTAGTGCAATGAATTCACGGATTGATTGAAAGCAAATAGAAACAAACTGGACGCCGCGAGCTATTATTTCATTACGACAATAAATTATTTCATTAAGATGTTGTAGTTGAGTTGAAGCAATGAAATGAACTCCTTGATCACACGACAAATGATGATTTCCTTGAAAGCGGAAATATAGAAGAGACACTCTTGTTCTTTTGGTAAGAAAAGTTCTACTAACTAAAGGGTGATTTTTTTAAGAGGTATAGGATTTGATTTTCAACAAAAAACAAAAAAAAGAGAAAATTTTTGAAATCTGTAATGGAATCGATTAACGATAAATGTAATTTAATGTTTGAAGATGATTTCATGTAAATGTTCAATTTTGGAACACTCTCTCCAACATGTCGGTCGGTATTTCACGAAGAATGCCACAGGACCATATTCGACAACTAGTGACTTTTTTGGGATGCATTGGAACGCCTTCACTCCATGTGCGTTAATTTTGCTTACTGGCGTATCCATTTAATCAGAAATGAGCTTCGTCGCTGAACATTCGATTTTTTCGATAAAAAAGGTTATCTTTCTTCAACTTTGCCAGTGACCATTCATGATTGAATTATAGACCAAACTAAACGAGTTTGACAATGACACAGGGCACTATTCACGCGCGATCTGTCAAACAGTGTTACCAAAACATCCTTTATTATGGTTGGGATAAACATTTGAACAAATTTGGTTGGTAAACGACTGGACAATGCGCAATTCAGGCCCCAATGTGATTCTTAGCCTCTTGTCCAGTAACTCCTATCTCTACCTCCCCGCGGTGCTGGCTGGGGTACGAGTAACCATAGAAAAGATCGGGTAACCAACCCCGGTGGAACCTTGGTCGTATGATGATAGGAAAAAGAGGGGGCTTGCCTACCCGAGCGTCTGTTCTCCATGTTAGGGCGGCTCGAAACAGCGTCTGTTCTCCATGTTAGGGGCGGCTGATTACCGTCCCTGTATCAGTGTGGGACTCTAAACAGTGCTGACACGATGGCCCTCCGGCGAGACAGGAGTTTGGTGCAGGCCTAACAAGCCGCCCGGATAAAGGAAGTTACGAACAATCAAGAAAGAAATACGACTCGGAATAATCGGCAAAGACCTACGCAACGAACAAAGGACTACGATTGGAAACTTGGCACATGGAACTGCAAATCGCTTGGCTTCCCAGGATACGACCGAATGCTGCATGATGAGCTTCAAATCCGCGGCTTCGATGTCGTAGCACTGTAGGAACTTTGTTGGACGGGACAGAAGGTGTGGAAAAGTGGACATCAAGCGGCTACCTTCTACCAGATCTGTGGCACAACCAGCGTTCTAGGAACGGGATTTGTAGTGTTGGACAATATGCGCCAGCGCGTGATTGGATGACAGCCAATCAGTGATAGGATGTGCGTATTGAAGATCAAGGGCTGTTTCTTCAATTGCAGCATCATCAACGTGCACTGCCCACGTGATACGAGACCTGATGAAGAGAAGGAAGCATTTTACGCGCAGCTGGAACGAACCTACGACAGCTGTCCACGGCGGGATGTAAAACTCGTCATCGGCGACATGAATGCTCAGGTAGGGCGGGAGGCAATGTACAGGCCCGTGATCGGGCTGGAGAGCCTGCACGTGGTAACAAACGACAACGGCCAACGATGCGTAAACTTTGCAGCCTCCCGAGGAATGGTAGTTCGAAGCACCTTCTTCCCTCACAAAGCTACCTGGAGATCACCTGATCAACATACGGAAAATCAAATCGACCACGTTCTCATCGACAGGCGATTCTTCTCCGACGTCATCAATGTCCGCACTTACCGCTGTGTCAACAATGATTCTGACCACTACCTTGTCGCGGTTTGTATGCGCTAAAAACTATCGACGGTGTTCCGACAAAAATCGATGCAATCTTCAATTGAATAATATATAATAGGGCTGAAAAGTCACCACTTATGGCTGAACACCCAATTTAAATCCTAATAATTTAATTTTAACTCATATTCCAATAAATAGTTATTAAAAAAAAAACTATCGACGGTGCACAATACTCGTCGCACAGGAACGCCGGGACTCAATCTCAAGCTGCTACGTAGCGTTCGTACTGCAGAGGAATACACGTAACAACTGGAGCTAGTGCTACCAACGGAAGAGCTGTTTGGCGTGGCGGCTCTTGAGGACGGCTGGAGGAACATAAGGTCCGCCGTGAGTGGCACTGCTTCAACCGTACTAGGTACGAGGTTATCGAATCGAGGAAATGACTGGTTTGACGGCGAATGTCAGCAGTTGGTCGAAGAGAAGATTGCAGCAAGGGCGAGGATGCTGCAACACCGCACTAGAGCGAACGAGGAACGATACAGACAGGCGCGGAACAGACAGAACACGGTTTTCCGGAGGAAAAAGCGCCATCAGGAAGACCAAAATCGCGTAGCGATGGAATAGCTGTACCGCGCAAATGACACATGGAAGTTTTTTGAGAAGGTGAACCGCTCACGTAGAAGCTACATGCCACAGGCCGAAATGTGCAGAGATACCAGTGGTAACCTTCTCACGAACGAACGTGAGGTGATCGATAGGTGGAAGCCGTACTATGACGAGCATCTGAATAGCGAAGCACAAACGGCACAGGAATCAATCTGGGTGCACGTTCAGCCGACGACAGATTCCCAGCACCTGATCTTTCGGAGATAAGTGAGGAGATCGCAAGCTAAGGAACAACAAAGCCGCGGGCAATGACCAGTTACCAGGCGAGCTGCTCAAACATGGAGGAGAGGCACTGGCTAGAGCGCTGCACTGGATGATTTCTAAAATTTGGGAGGAGGAGATTCTACCGCAGGAATGGATGGATGGAGTGGTATGTCCCGTCTACAAAAAGGGCGATAAGCTAAATTGTTGCAATTACCGCGCAATCACATTGCTCAACGCCGCCTACAAGGTACTCTTCCAAATCCTTTGCCGTCGTCTATCACCAAGAGCTAAGGAATTCGTAGGGCCGTACCAAGCGGGATTTACTGGAGCCCGCGCCACTACGGATCACATATTCGGGATAAGACAAGTACTCCAGAAGTGTCGTGAATACAACGTACCCACGCATCACCTATTCATTGACTTCAAAGCGGCATACGACACAATCGATCGAGAACATGGCAGATCATGCACGAATACGGTTTCCCGGATAAACTGACGCGATTGGTCAAAGTAACGATGGATAGAGTGATGTGCTACGTCCGAGTATTTGGGACGCTCTCGAGTTCCTTCGAATCTCGGAGAGGGCTACGGCAAGGTGATGGACTCTCTTGTATCTTGTTAGACATTGCCTTGGAAGCTGTGATTCGAAGAGCGAGAATCGACACAAGTGGCACGATTTTTCGAAAGTCCGTACGACTTTTTGGCTTCGCTGACGATATTGATATTGTGACACGCAACCTTGAGAAGATGACGGAAACCTACATCGGACCGAAAGCTGAAGCTAGGCGTATCGGACTGGCCATTAAATGCGTCAAAAACAAAATACATGAGGCGACGAGCAGCCATGGACCGAGTTATGTGGAGACGTATGCTTGATACAGTAAAGGACACCCCAGGACTATAGCTGTTAGGTAAGGTAAGGTAAGACAAACATTTGGTTACAATTTTCTTTTTACTTTCTATTTTACAGCTTTAGTTACTGTCCAAAGCATTTGTTGAATTGATATATTTTTGCACCTGCCATTTGCTTGGGTTTACTGTTATATTGAGTATTCCCTTCAACAATATTGAATTGAATTACTGAGTTGAATTTGGTTTAAAAAGCTTGTTACAGCGGCAGCTTTATAGGGCTGTAGAAATTTTAATGGCTTACGTTAATTTTTTTGTATAATCTTGTTCGATCATGAAACATTTAAATTTGATGATATTAATTTTGAATGATAAACCACTGATAAAGCTAACTGGCTAAGGTTGATACGGAAAACAAAAACTACTTACCTTGAACTGAAGATTCGCTTCAAGTACAATCATGATCCTTTAACCTGTTGCTGTTTAAATTGCTTGCAGACTAAATCTACTATAACTTGTATACACAAATGTATGATTTTCAATACAATCATCGATGTTACACAAGGTCTCATCAAGTCAAATAAACTTTTTAACATATTATTTCTAGATTGATATATCAGATTTTGAAAGGATCATTTCTCCGAAAATAGTTTTGCTGGATGATTAATTTGATCGAATATCACATTACCCACTTTCGAAATAATTTCACCGAATCCTATACATCTTGAACTAAAAATAAAATTCAATGCCAATTATGTGTTTCTCAGTACACACAGAAGGTGCATGATTTGGAAGCGGGAGAATTATGATTTGGTATTGAATTCTGAATCTGAATCCAAGCACTAAGCTTTAGATTTGGATTCTGTTCAGCAGCTGAATTTTAGTTACAGAACTCCGATCCAGGATTCAGTTTTTAAACCGAATCCAGAATTCGGCTTCGAAATTCAGTTCTAGAATCCAGATACGGAGTTTAGTTAAAAATTCTTTAGAATATAATTCAGTTGCACTACTAGAATTGTGGATTTGGATTTTAGAACCAAATTCTAGACCTGCATTCTGGACCTGAGTTCTAAATTCTAGAACTCAATTCTGAACGAGGAACTGAAATTTAGATCTGAATTCTGGAAATCCACCTAGTAGTGAGATGATACCGTTTTCCATCGATCGTGCATAGATATTTTCTGCATCAATATTCGTTTGTCTCTCAAAAAAAAAACGAGTTGTAATCGATTGCTATATTGAAATAAACAGGACAAAACACATTTCAAAAACATAATTGAATGAATTGAAGTTTCATTATATATACGAATTTTCTGGAACATATTTGAGTAAAATGATACTACGATTTTCCGGTGATTGTAGCTGAAGACACTTATAATCGACTTAGTTATATAAATGTGTGGGTTATCACTTTAAATTCAACGATTTTCTTGGATGTACAAAAAAAAACTTTTACCAGTCGAACAATTATGCTGCCAAAAAGGAACCGGACTAAAACCAAATCGAGCCAGAATACTATTTTGAAGAGTACTGTATTCAATCTTTCAACTACTCAGAGACGGGTGTCCTGAAAATTGTGTCTAATTTAGATTCCAAGTGTTATTTAATCGTGCTTCGTTCAAACCCCAACTATTAGGATACGGCGAAAAAATATCGAAATCTCCGTGAATAGTTGATGGATTCTTACAATCTACGCCGCTATTGATTGGTATTATGATACGGTATCTAAATTTGAAATCATATTTAGTGTTCAAGGTCAATTGTGACAGATTTTTTCAAAAAACTGCAAACTTTTTGACATAGAAGTTTGTATACCTCGGAAAATAATCATCAGATCCAAAAATAAAAACAATAGCGTACTGACTTCCAGGAAGACGTTTCATTTGCGACTAGTTTGACCAAAATTAGTCCAGCCATCTCTGAGATCCATGCATTTTTATCTTGCACACATATGCAGACATTTGCCAAGTTCATCGAGCTGAATCGATTGATATATGATACTCGGCCCGCCGGGCTTCGGAACAGTTTTTCAAAGTTTGAATGAATTCTATACCTTGAGTTTCGTTAAATAAAAGGTTCGTCTCTTGCTTACTTTAATAGTACCTTATTCGGAGTCCTTCAAACACTAAACTTTTACAAGCAACTTATGTTTGAAAATATTATTTAAAATATTGTCAATGGCTGGATTTTGGATTTTCAATTTCGAATGCATGAAAAATCATAGTTATAATAACAGTTCACAGATTAGCAATGTTTTTATGTAACTTCTAAAATATTTATCACTTCCAGCCAGTGGAAACACTTTATCTTCAGACACTTTTCTGTTATGCACGGACAGTTGAAGACCTCTCACCGCTTCCTGGAAAGATATCACGCAAATTATGACAAAAAAGCACTACAATCAAAAACACCACTCAGTTGAATGAATTTCTTCGTTGGTTTCGTAGGTTGTGGCGCACATTTTCCCGCCGATAAGCGCAACAAGTCTAAACCGGCCAGGGCGCAGCGATGCGCGACGATCAAAACTAGCATCGATTCGGTCGGTTTCGTAGTAATTCCATAAATCGATTTACAAATCGCGGACAATCGACGACCGATGCTGGCACATGTGCAATCAGAAAGGTGCGAAAGTGACGAAAATAAAATCAAAACAAAACAAACGACGCGATAAAAAAGAGATTCGTGCAACCATCGATTCGCGAGGGAGCGTCGGCAGCTTTTAGCCGCCGGCAAAACCACCAACCGTTCGGAGTAGCGTGCGCTATGCGGTTCGGCCGAAGCGATGTTTATTCATGCTGTCACTAAATGCTACTGGACGAGTTGCGGCATGCCGCCGAATGAAAGCGCCCCTGCTGCCACACAAAAAGCATAAACAACGAATAATAAAAAAAATCTGGTGTAGTGGTTCAAGAGGGAATAAATGCAATTGAAAACACAATGCTGGTGGAGTGCGCATCATAAAATACCTACCCACTACGTATAGTACAGTAGAATGAAGAACCGAAAAGAGTGGCCACGAATCGGATCACCGAACGCGCCTCGGTGCCATCCGAAGCAGCTGGTGCTGGTCACGGCGATGATGACGGCAACAACAACGACGACGACAGTGACGATGGGCCGCACTGGAAGTGACCGCCAAAGTACACGAAAGCACGGACCTGCATCGATCGTGCCAACGACATGGCCGTTGGAGGTGGTTTATTGCTTTTCGAAAAATTGCATGTAAATCATACCGGTGCCATATGAAGTATCAAAGTCAAAGTTAGTTGATGCCGCGTTATTCGAGTGATTGTATGGGAAGGAAGTAAGGAAGGAAGGAAGGAAGGAAGGTGTAAATTAACTCGCGTTATTTCTGTGAGTGACAGATTCTTGTGATGAATGCCCAATTAAGTGTCACTGCACAAAGCGAAACAATGTATTATGACTGGCAAAACAAGTTGCCTTCGGTGACATCAGGGAATTAAGACATAAACAATGGCAGTATTGTACTGAAATGTATTGATTTAGCAGAATCGAGTTGAAAATTCATCTGAATTTATTATTGCTGGACACTAGTGTACTCCTAGTGCTAGAAAATGTAATTCATCGACAAAAATTTTTTTTGTGTTTTTGTTCTGTTAGTACGAATTTTATATACAAAATTAATTCAAAATAATTTAATTTGTCGTAATAGGGACTTAAATGCAAGGCATGTCCAGTGGAATTGTTGGCAAAATAATCGTGATGGAAAAACACTGGATAATCAACTCTCTGCTGGATACTTTACAGTACGTTATCCCAGTAATCCGACTTGTTTCTCTTCCGTGAAAAACCTCTCTACAATTGATCTGGTTTTAACAGATCAAAGTCACATTTCTGGTGATCCGATTACGCATGCTGACTTTGACACATATCATCTTCCTTTAACATTCAGATTTTCCAACAAAGATACAATTAATCCAATTAGTTATATATTCAACTATCATAGAGCTAATTGGTTTTAATATAGATCTCACATTGGAAATCATGTGGATCATGAAGTTATTTTAGAAAATTCTGCGTACATTAAAACAGCAATAGATAATTTAAATTATTAAAGTATCGAAGCTAGAAATCTTTCAGCTTCAAAAGCACAAACAAAATCAAATTCTTCTATCATGATAATCTTCTACTGCTGATTCGGTTGAAGAATGTTCGTCGACGACAATATCAACGTTCTCGTGATCCTCCTATGAAAACCATAGTTAATGATTTACAAAAAAAAAAGAAATTATACATAGATTTACTCTTTTGCGAAATGAAAATTTCGCTAAAGAAGTTCAACAAATTAAACCATATTCTAAATCTTTCGGGAAACTTTCTAAGGTTTTTAAGAAACCTCAGAAACCAATTCCTGCTCTCAAGGAAGGAAATCAAATACTTCGTACAAATGACGAAAAAGCTCAAAAACTTTCTCAGCAGTTCGAGAGCGTCTACAATTTTAATTTGAACGTTGTGAGTCCTATTGAAAATAAAGTCTCTCTGAAATATGATCATGTTTCAACCCAAGTGTTATTACCAAATTACATTACTGAGACGAATTTTGATGAAATTAAGTCAATCATTAGGAAACTTAAAAACATGAAGGCTCCTGTTGATGATGGAATCTTTAACATTCTTAATAAAAATCTTTCCGCACGGTTCGAGCGTAGCTCTAATCTTGTATAATATTTTCACTTCTGATCTTCCAAATCTAGCCGTTGGTTGTCAACATTTTAGCATGGTTCATTTTTGGCAACATAATCGTTCAAATATGACATGTAAACAATAATGTAAATATGACCAAATGATGGCAGCATTTTCACGTTGTAAGTAATTCCATAATTATATTTATTTCAACTACTTACAGCAACAAATGCTGTAAGAACATAACACCTATATTCCATTCGAATCAGTTCATCGAGATTAGTCGACGTGTGTGACAAATAATTTCACTTAATTTTCTCGGAGATAACTCAACCATTTTCTACAAATTCAGATTCATATGAAAAATCGTATGCTCCCAAACAAGGTTTCTGAATAACGTTTGGATCCGACTTCTGATAGCGGAACCACAGGATGATATGTGAAACGAAATTAATATAATGCAACTATTTTTTCTCGTAGAAGGCTGAACCGATCTAAGATTCAAATGAAATCTAAGAATCATCTAAGATTCAAATGAAAAGTCTTAAGATCTTATAAAACATCTTGCTTTTCGGTCAGATCCAACGTCCGGTTTAGGGGATACAGGGTGATTAGTATAAAAAGGTCCATTTCACATAAATTAATCAGGTTTATCGGGTTGGAAGATTTGGATTACTAAATAAATTTATTTCAGTTTTAGCGATATTCAGTTTTCGATTCGGGAGGTACCCAACAATTTAATTCGCACAAAGACATAGACGATGTAAATTGTTTGGCGTATTAATTTATGGCCATACGAATTTTTTTTGGTTATGCTAGTTCCTGAATACCGGCTCTGGGAGTACCGTAAATAATGGCGAAAAACTCTAAAGTGGAACTTACTTCAACATCTCATGGAATGTTTAATCGATTGTCACACGCTTAGAATCAATCAAATGTGATCCGATTTACGATTGAAATCTGAAATTGCCGCTTAAAACGACGGTCATTAAAATAATGTCATGAGAACTAAAACACCGAAGGATATCCATACAAAAAACACATGTGGATTGATAAAAAAAGGTATCATCTCACTGCTAGGTGGATTAATCACGTTTTTTACGAAGCATTCGATTTACGAACCAAATTCCAAATAACGTTTACGAAAAAAAATTCAAGTAACACATATCTCAATAAGTCGTGTGACTAACTAAGAAAAACTAATTTTTTGACCAAAAATCGATTTTATCCAGCAAATTAAATCCCTTCAAAAACAATACAATCTTTCCAATGCTTCTCTAACTTCTCGATGCCGCGCTTGGAGAAGGATTTATCTTTTGCCTCAAAATAGGTTTTACATTTCAGTAATTGCTTTTACATTTGAGTAGAATTTTTTTCTGGGGAGCATTTTTTAAGACCAGCGAATAACCATTAGTCATTGGGGGCCAGATCTGAACTATACAGTGGATGATTAAGCAATTCGAAGTGTAATTCGTTCAATTTCACCATCCTTGCCATCGAATTGTGAATCGGTGCATTGTCTTGGTGAAACAGTGCTTTTTTGACACGTGAGGGCAAATAGCATTAACTTTATGCCTGCTTAGCGGTTTATGTTGGACTGCTAGGTGGCATAACAGTTCAACGTAAGCTGTTATGCCCTTACCAGTCTAAGACGAAACGCAAAGAAAAGTAAAAACGGTTATATACTCTAAGCACATACATAGGATAACCCTTATGTAAATGAACCTGAGGTTGTTTCTCCATGATTTTTGCATTCAAACGATTGAACAACGCTGTGGAGTATTTGCTATTGACTCGATATTACCTTTCTCAAGATAGTCGATGAAGATTTTTTTCATGTGTATCCCAAAATATTGAAGTCATAACCTCTCCAGCGGACGGTTGTGCTTTTGGATGCTTTGGACGTGACTCACCGACTGCAGTTCATTCAGATGATGACCGTTTTGATTCTGAAGTGAACTGATGCATCCATACTTCATCCATTGTCACATATCGACGCAATTTGATTTATCACTTGTAAACATGGCCAAACATTGCATTGAACCATCAACACGTTGTTGTTTTCGATCGACTGTGAGTAAACGCTTTGAAAAGAGCTCTTTCATAAGCAAATGTCCAAGCATAATTTTAAACACACTATCTTATAGTATCTATAATATCTTTACGGATACAGCTAACTCACAAAATTTCATTTTACGATTAGATGTAACCAATTTGTGGACTTTTTTCATGTTTTTTTTCCACCTCAATTGGACGACAAGAACGATCATCGGTGTTTGTACGGCCATGTTTGAATTCAGCAATCTAATAACAAATGGTTTTTTACGATGGAGCAAAGTCCGGATAACATTTTTGAAACCATTGATGAGCTTGCACAGTTTTTTTTGTCAGTGATAAATTAACACACGAACTATTATTTACGTTTCGTCTTCGACTTGTCACTCCTTAGTGCAAACTTAAACAGTTCAATTTGAAGTACTAAGCAGACGTAAAGTTAACAGTTCAAATAGTCGAAGACGAAACGTAAAGAATAGTGAAAATGGTCATGTGCCCATAGCACAAACACGGCTTTTAGCCAATCCCCCAAAAAAAACCCTTCTTAATCCACCTAGTGATGTGATAATGCCTTTCTCTTCTTTCATAACAGTCTCATGAAAATATGTTTCATACTTTTATTAAATAAATTTGGATACTAATTTTGACACCAATAGATTCAGATTGATTCGAGTAGTTCACAAAAGCATGCTTAAGTGTTTATGTCACACAGTCAGCATCATTTTTCCAAACTAGTGCTTGAAATTTGCGTTGCCTATTTGCATGAGAACAGTGATGCTAATCTAAAAAAAGCCTTCTCAGTCCACTTAGTGGAATTTGCATATATCTTAAAAAATCACCATAGGGGGGAGTACATGAAATTTTCGAAATCGAAAAAAAATTTTTGATTCCAAATTGCAGAAACGTCGAGATTTAGTGTCATCTCGAAAAAAATTTTTTTTGATAAAATCGACTTTTTGGGACAAAATTTTTCTAAGTCGCAGAAAGTTGATTTTTCCAAAAAATTTTTTTTTGAGATGCCACTAAATTTTGATGTTTCATGCAGTTTGAAGAGTGGTATCAAAAAAAATTTTCGATTTTGGAAATTTTATGCACCTATGGTGCTTTTTCAAGATCGAAAATTGTCAAACCTTTACCACCAGGCAGCACCCCTTACCCATGTCCGATTTAGCTCAAATTTAGCATGAGGACATTTTTCGAGGTACTTAAACTTTTGAGCACTAGCGCTTTACGAAATTAGAGGTGATCCCAAAATATTGGCACCCTTATATATATATATATATATATATATATATATATATATATATATATATATATATATATATATATATATATATATATATATATATATATATATATATATATATATATATATATATATATATATATATATATATATATATATATATATATATATATATATATATATATATGTATAAGAGCGGTAAAAATCAACGTGTTTTGTCGGTTACGTCACTTATACCATCATATATCTGGAACCAAAAGTCACAGCCATTTGATCTTCGAACTTGATCAATGGCCCGGCAGTAGCTTTCAAACGAGCCCAAGTTTGTTAAAATCGGTTGAGCCATCTCTGAGAAAATTGAGCGCGTTCAAATATCTTCGAAAAGTGCACATACATACACACACACAGACATTTTCCGATCTCGTCGAACTGAGTCGAATGGTATATAACACTATGGGTCTCCGAGGCTCCGTTCGAAAGTCGGTTTTTCCAGCAATTCTAATACCTTTCTATAGAGAAAGACAAAAACGAAATATTTTTGTAAATGACAAAAGTACTTCTCTTAAATGGTTGTCCCTGTTTTAAACTAATTGAAATGTCTTGAGATTTCACAAATAGTCTTTTGAAAGTTGATACTTTCTAAACGCCATACGACTTGTTGAGGTATATGTTAACGTAAATCGATGGCGATTGAGGTAATTTATAAATCCAAAACAGTGATTACTGGTTTATTAATATTATGTGAAAACCATTACAATTTGAGTACTTTATATCGATTGACCGGAAGCCAACATCTTGGATTTTGAAATAATCTTAAACAATTTTTATGACATGTACAGGGCATACGTATCGCGTAAAAAACTGCGTAACTTCGGAAACCCCCGCAAAAGAATCGCGTACCTTCGGAAATCCGCGTAAAAAAGGGCAAAACTAAAAAAAAAATTTTATTTAATGTCTTAGAAACGCAAAATACATCCAATCTGGTGTAATCTGAAACAAATTATTTAAAAAAAAATCGACTTTGGGACTTAGGAAAACTTTGAGATTCCAGAGTTCGAAAAGTTTTTCTTAGGTTAAATGTTTTAAAAACGCATGAAACGTCGAGATCTGGTGTAATATTTTTTAGAAAAAAATCGAAAATTTTTTAAGTGTCAGACTGTTTTAAGATTTAAGTAGACTTAAAAAAAATCGGATAACACCAGATGTCGACGTTTCATGCATTTCTAAAACATTTAACCTAAGAAAAAATTTTCGAACTTTGGAAAACTTTGGAAATCTGCGTAAAACAATACCTCAGTGTACTCTCAAAGTCCATTCTTAAAATACCCATATTGAAATGACTTTCTAGGAATATCGATAAATCGATATTCCTAGAAAGTGTTGAACTTTGGAACGATTTCAAACATCATTTTTCGTCTGACAATATTCAAAACAAAAACTTTTTTTTTAATTAAGAAATTTAAAATAACTTAACCTTTTTTTACGAACAAAATTCAAAGTAAGGTAAAATTTGTTTACGAACTAATTCGATTTACGAGCCCATGTTTTAGTTCATAAATAAAGTTTTGGGTGTAATCGGTTCTTTTTATATTCGCTGTTGTTTCTTTTTATTGTTTTTGATCTCATTTGGTTCGGTTGTAGCGTTGGTTCTGGTTTTGTCAGTCGTAATAATTCGACCAAGACTCGAGCACTTGACATAGTTAAGCAGGGTAAAGAATCATCCCTTGGTTGGTTACGTTAAAAATAATCATTCTATACGCGGTCCAGCCTTTGTGGCTGTTGCCAAACAGTGATGTATCGAGTTTTTCAATACCTGAGATTAGAGATGTGCAATCCATTCGCGAACGATTCTAAAGAACTAGTTCTTCAGAATTAATGAATGAATAAAAGTTCTTCGTCGAACAACGAAACTTTTGTATATATCTAGCGACCTCTGAAAAGAGCACAAAAGTGACTGATTGCTACTTTCAACACGTGCAAAAATGTCCAGAACCAGTTATTTGGATAGAACTCTGAACTATTCTTAGAATTGAACTGTTTTGCCCATCTCTACCAGAGAAAGTACTTTCCAATGTGATGTTTCAATTTATCTTATAAGTATATATCGTAAGCTGTTTCGCAATTCGACCTGGCAATATTATTTAAACTATATTAATCACGTAACTGAAAAAAGGGTTGGTAATGTCAGGGTCGTAACAGGATGATGTGAATACGAATATAATTCACTCACTTCTTAATATTGAAAATTGTTTCTCATTAGTCTTTCGATTGTTGAATTTACGTCAAACTTAAAAAAAATTCAAGGGGCGGAATTTTTTTGAATTTTTTTTAATAGTTATGTATAACATATCGAATTTTTGCTTTGCATATGTTATTACGAAATAAATAAAAATTTGCTATGACCTTAGGCTATTATTTTCTGTGCAATGCTGTATATTGAAGCATAAGCCCATCTTCAGATTATTATGAGAGTGAAGCTATTTCAGAACGACACACAAAACACATCCGCCAAACAACATAATATTGTTATCATTTGAGACGGTCCAAACCACTGCCACGAGTATGTATATAACTCATTTAGTCAAAACCTCCTGCAGATTGAACCAATCTTCAACCAATTTGAGTTCATACGATTTTGATTACAGTGACCCAAATTACTGTATCCGTAAACGATAAATTCGATTTAACAAGCCAATTTCAAGCACCTTTTTCATCGATCCGAACCGGATAAATGAACTTACAAAGCAATGCCGGCAGGCCGGTGGTGAAGTTATTAGCGTACCTTGATGTTGGATCGTCCAATCGGTACTGGAATCCAATTAAGCCATTCGTATTAGTTTCTACGCAAATAAATCTGCAGCCGAAACTGCTACAGACGAGCGAATTACATAAAAATAAACAAATCAGATGCGATCGTAGTTTCCTCCGGATGAGGTTCTGTGCGGTGTCCGTTCGTACGTTTGTTGGTAGATTAACTCGATCTCGAAGGGCTTCGGTCGTATTAATTTATTTTCTGGGAATAAATCGGTTGCAAATTGCTTCTTTTATTTTAATTGAGACCATGAAATCAAATTATTGCTGCCAGAACCGGTTATCTATTGGTTGTCACTACTGAAATTGTGTAGTATTGGCTTAATTATTACGTATTTAGAGCATTTTAGAGAAAACTTACTCACGATACTACGAAAAAAAAAACAAAATCTACAGAATTTCCAACTAGTAATGATTTCAGCATCATCACAAATTTTGTATGATTTTTTCAAGATAGGGTGAATCAGAAAAGACAGGACAGTATGTTAAGTTTATTGTAGTAGCCAACAAATATGTGTACTCAATCTTACTTCCTAACAAGCGTATTCATAGCTCAGTAATTTTTTTATTCACTGTTATATGAAGCTTATAACGTTCAAATAATGTTTAAAAATGGCGTATGAAGAAAGTAGATTTTCTCAGAACACCAGCAATGTTATGTCAGAAAAAATGGATCAGACATAATACGTAATAAAGGTAATATTTTATTTTCACGAAACCTTAAAATGCTGAACTTAAGAGAATGTGAAATAAAATCTTTCTCGCAATTGACAAGTTCAATGGATATCTGGAAAGACCAATTGGAAAGATAATTTAAAAAAGAGATATCTTTCCACAAAAAGTTTTTCACAACTTTGACTCTGATAAATTGAAAAGTATGGCGGTGGATTTCAATTAAAATTTTGCACAGCCACTGAAAACCAAATTAATAGATATTTGTTTACAATTTGTTTGGTAAATACAACCCACTTGAAACCACACACAACGTAAATGTAAATTTGCGTCTCAATTCACTTAAATTTACATTAGAAAGAAAGTAAATAATAATCATTTACAGCTTATACACTTGAATTTAACAGAAAAATATAAACAAAACTCAAATTTACAATGGATTGTTAAAGGGTGTAATATTTTGTTATCTTCCAAGAAAGGCTTGCTTGAATTTATGTCTTGTGTAATTTTCATTTTTTCTAAGAGTGTATACTTGGATTTACAATACAATTTATTTTTTGAAGGAATACGAAGAATAAAAAATATCCTGTTCTCATTGTGATTAAATTCAAGGTGCTCCATCTTTTCATGTCGGTATGTAAACGCTGAATAAATTTCAGATTTACCAACCGAGCGATTGCATAAAATATGTATTGGAAACGTCAATTCAGTACATTTTTTCTTTTCGTAGAATTATCCCCCGGACTTCTTTTTGTGGGGTTATCCTGAAAAGTAAGGTAAACACCAACCAGCCTCAAACTGTTGACGAGCTCAAGGCAAACATTCGTGCTGAAATCGAAGCTATAACACCCGAAATGCTCGAAAAGGCGCTGCTGAAATCGAAGCTATAACACCCGAGCGAAGTGACAAACGCAGAAAAAAGGAGTCATTTTGTAATTGTTAAATAGCTGGCCACTTAATTGATATTGCTTTCAAATACTAGTCCAATAAATTGTAAGGAACTAAACTGAATAAAAATACATCACTAAAAGAAATCGGTTGTTTTTTCTCATAGTTACTCAATGTTTACATATCGACATAAAAGGTGGAGCACCCTGTATAAACACAGTTTTATTGTAATCAAGCATAAACTACATGAGATTTTTGTAATCAAGCATAAACTACATGAGATTTCTGAATTCGTATTTAACTCTGGGACTTAATTTTTCAATTGAGATGAAACTGGAGCATTGAAATAAAATATCACACACCGAAAAAAAGGAATTGAAATAAAATAGTTAAAATTGTGATTCAAGATGATTTTTGAGAATCTGAAACAACTATCCGGAAATTTCATTAAAAGCAGTAATCGAAACCCCAGCCTCATCTCAATCCAAATTCTCAGAGTCAACTTTTTTAAAATTAATTTTTTTTAAGCTAACACCAGATTTCAACGTTTCTTGACATATTGAAACATATGACATAAAAAAAATTCATTTCGGATATGTCAAGCGCTTGGTGATTTTTTAAGGTTGAAAATTTTAAAAAATTTGTCCACCAGGTCGCTCCACATGCTCATGTCCAAATTAGCTAAAATGTTTTTGAGGTGCTTAATCTTTTTAGTACAACCGCTTTACTTTATTGAGAACGACTTCTTTTTGTTGAGAAAAAAATTATAAAATTATGTGATTTAAAAATGCCATGGCTTGAATTCAAGTTTGTTTCTTTGTGTCAGTAGGATCGTAGAACTAGCCATGCAATTATTCTATACGAATCGAAGTTTGCGGAACAAAAAGGATAAATTCCCCAAAAGGAACGATGTAATACAAAGACCAAAAGTTCAAAGAAAGACAAGATAAAAAATACCTATCGTTTGACTAAATTTGTCATAACACAAAGAGCAAAACCACACAGCAGCGAGAGTTCAATAAACTAATATTAAGCAAACCGCATCAATGCGACTCAACTTTTCAGTACATTCTTGCAAGTGCCTTATGAAAACTACTTAGAACCACTTTACCTAACATTAGAGCAAATTCAGCAGCTGGAAGTTTTATATGGGCGATCTATAATAGAACTAAAACTGAAACAAACGTTTCCCCAGCTAGCCGTTTTCGTTTTATTTATTCGAACAGTTCTACTGTCAAATTTAAAACAGTTATACGCTGCCGTTCTATTTATTGTATTTTTGAAACACGAGTAAAACGCTGCTGGGACTGTCAGTTTTCAAGATTTAAATATTAAATCTGAAATAAATTATGCATCTAGAACTGGAACACTCCTGAACATGCACTTAGGTTGATGAACGGAGGCCCGAAGTTAGTAGGAAAATAACCAACATTAGATAGATTTACGGTTCCGTGGTCATAAACAAACACCATAGAAGAATTATACACTGATAAAAATTGAGACAGCAAAATCATGTGAACTAAAATTTCAATGTATTGTTCTTTCCTATATCAAGAGAAGAACTCAAGGATCACATTGAAGAAATCCAGGCAAAGTATAATAAATATATTAAATGTTTATATACTCTTATAATCGGAAATTCTAAGCTCTATATGAAGAACAAGTTATTAATTTATAAACAAATTTTCAGACCGGCCATGCTTTATGCAGTACCAATTTGGTCAAGTTGTTGTTCCACCAGGAAGAAAATGCTTCAAAGGATTCAGAATAAAATTCTGAAAATGATTTTGAAGCGTCCTCCCTGGTTTAGTACAAAAGAGTTACACAGACTCACAAATATAGAACCATTAGATGTAATGTCACATAATATCATAAGCAAACTCCGACAAAAATCGATGCAATCTTCAATTGAATCGATTCGCTCTCTATATTAGTTAGTAAGTTAGTATATAGGTTTCTTTTTCCCATTACACAATACAAGTAGGTTTACAATTTCCCCTACACAAAAATCACAGAATTGCGAATGCAAATGATATCTTAATGGTAACAATCAAATCATGTATATAATAGGGCTGAAAAGTCACCACTTATGACTGAACGCTCAATTTAAATCGTAATAATTTAAGTTGAACTTATGTTTCAATAAATATTTATCTAAAGAAAAGCAAAGAACTAATGGTTTCGTCGAAGGGTGCATAGAGAAATTCACTTAAACGCTATCCATGTTTATTCTCACTAAACTAAGATTTAATTTAGATTAGATACGACATGTTTTGCTATTGAATTGCCCTACGTGTGTTTAGCACATCTTTGTCAAGTGTGAACTAATATAACACGACTGCATATGAAAAACACCTGTAATCGTTGTGCTTTACATGTTGATTTCATGATGCTGATTTTTAGCGGTGTATTCTGCTGAATAAAGGTAAACACATGGACTAAAAGTCCCGAACCTAATAAAGAGAATTTTTTTGGTTCAAAATTAACTTTAGTCATCAACGTAATCTCCATCAAAAGCAACGCAACTATTCCAGCGCCGCTCTAACCTTTCAATACCACTTTCGTAGAACGATTTATCTTTTGTCTCAAATGCAAAATTTCTTACCGGCGAGCATTTTGTTCAGGTCTGCGAACAGCCAGTAGTCGCTGGAAGCCAAATCTGGCGAATAGGGTGGATGTAGGAGCAATTCGAATTTTAATTCATGTAGTTTTGCCATTGATTGACTTGTGACACGGTGTGTTGTATTGATGAAACAATTTTTTTTCTTTGCCGTATGCGGTCATTTGTTTGCAATTTCAGCCCTTAAACGCTCCAATAACGCTATATAATATTCACTGTTAGTGGTATTTGCTTTCCCAAGATAGTCGATAAATATTACACCACGCTTATCCCAAAATACCGAGGCCATAACCTTTCCAGCCCATTGTTGTGCTTTCGGGCGCTTTAGACGAGGTTCACCAGTTGACGATCGTTTTGATTCCGGAGAGAAGTGATGAATCCATGTTTCATCCATTGCCACATATCGACGAAAAAAATCCGGTTTGTTACGTTTAAACATGACCAAACACTGCTCAGAATCTTCAACACGTTCTCGTTTTTGGTCAACAGTGAGCAAACACGGACCCACTTTGAACAGAGCTTTCTCATAGTCAAATGCTCATGCAATATAAAGTCAACACGTTCTTTTGATATCTTTACGATGTCAGCTAACTCACGCAACTTCACTTTTCGATCAATCAAATAGATTTTGTGGATTTTTTTTTATGTTATCTGTTGGAACCGCCTCATTTGGATGTTCTCTGCGTTCTCCGGTGTCTCTAGGACCACGTTTGAAGTCAGCAAAACAACATTTTATTGTTATTTCTGATGGAGCGGAGTCTCCATAACACTTTTCAAGCCATTGCTATGCTGTCCATACTCGCATATCAGTCCCATATCGATTTTCGCCAATATTGAGTTAGCTTCAGGAATGCAATCTGTCCTTAATGTACTCTCAGAAATTGCAATAAAAGTTTATGGTTTGTTCAGAAAAATGTGAAAAAAATATCAACTTATGTCTGTCCCATATGCAAAGTACCCGCATATCAGTCCCATTCAGTGCAAATATCAATAATTTCATTTGTTGCAATATTGGAATAGCAAAGTTGTAGTACCGATATTACATGTAATAATACCACGATTTAGCATTAGGTAGCACAATAAATAAAAAAAATCGAAAAAAAAATTTTAATCGTCTTTTTCTCGACATGCCGATTTTCCATATGGAACTGATATGCAAGTATGGGCAGTATGCTTGAACGGTATTTTCCCCATCAAGAAGCACTGTAACATTAAAATACGAGATTGTTTTTGATCCATTGTTCTGAAAATAACAAAAGTAGCGTCACTCTTGGCACAATAACTCATAAAAAAAATTAATAGAATATCATGAAATTTCAACAGCTGTCTTTTAAAGGTTAGTATTAACTGTAAAAAATGTGACTGCAATAAATCTAGCGCCATCTATGTGTTAGGCCCGGGACTTTTCAGCCTATGTGTTATTCATCTCATCTCTACCTTTCATATCATATAGAAAAATCGTTAGTTAGATTGAAATATGCCATATAATGCTTGAATTTACGTCAAGCGTAAATTTCATTTTTTTTTAAAGTGCAGTGCTTAGTACCAATCGAGTCAAAGGCAATTATTTTCATTGAAATTCTACTTACTTTCAAAAGAAATACCATCAACATCTAAGAAGTTTCAATAATCATTCCATTTTAGGTTCCCAGAACAGCCTGGCACTTTTTTAGTGATTAGAAATTGGCATCAAGAGAGTTCATGTATTGGTTTATTTGTTTGTTTATTTGTTCATACACTCTTATAAAATTGAAAATTGCACATGACGTAAACTAAAGAATGCCGTATGTTTCGAAGTTATGACTTGATATCACATCAATTTACTTTTAAATCTGAATTTTGTGTCTTTTTTGATTTCAAGTTCATATTTTTTTCGGGTTGTAAACTTAGATCGATAGCGACGCTTCTTTCATGAGCATCTTTCGAGACGTAAATTTACATGATTTTTTTCTCGAAGTGTAGCTTTATTTGAATAACTAAACTGATAGCAGATGTATTGAAAAAAAAAACAGCTACACGCCCAGATTGAAAAATTATGGAACTGTAATGAACTATATAATTCAATTTTCAAAACTGATTGGTTGAGCCTTATCATGAACACGTGAAGAAATATTAGCACAAAAAAATAAAAGTAAATAACCTTCTATAAGGTCAGAAAGAAGAACCTACTAGAGGTCTTCAGATAAAGCATTTCGTTTTTAATTATTCACTGACTACTGATTTTGCATTCCATGGTAGTAGGCAGACGTGAGAAAATGACTATTAGATACACCTTCTGTCGCTGCCAAACGTTCAATAATTATTTCCCAGCATGACTAGGAGTCGATAGTTTACCTCAATGCCGTTGGAATTAATCATGTAGGACCGCCAGAAGGGCTACCGTTGTGAGTAGAAGCCCACGCAACTGGTAGTTAACAAAACCGCCCCTTTCTTCTAGCGAATATAAATCGATCGCAGTGTCACAACTAGAGGGCGGATGGAATACACGTTAAACATTATTTCACAACAATTAGTTAACTTTCCCCCTTTAACATTATCGTTGATCCAGATCTCTTCGATTATGGGATCAACCGTACCTTATGAAAATTCAATTTCTTGCACGAATTCCACGACGCTAAATTATGACTTCCAATTTGCTGTCATAATCACGATACAAATCATGCTGCAAGAATGTTGCCTGCTTGCACTTGCAGTCTGCACCATTATTGATGGCCGTTGAAACGATCGGCCGAAGGGATTGACCCCGCGTTCCTAATCCATACCCGGCACAGACCGAATCTTTGTGCACAGACGCCGGACGGACGCACGGGGCGATTGCTAGTGTAGTGCCCCCTTTGATTGGCACTTGACTTGGCCCTAGCGAGCTGAAAATGGCCGGGTTGTTGAAATTTATGGGATCTATGAACATTATCGATCCGCCGCGATCGACGTTGAAACGCGCCGCTGAAAGGTTAAAGTGTGCTGCTGATTGGTTCATTTTCACCTCGGCCCGCAGGAGTAGAGTGAGTGCTGTTTCTTGTCTGATCAATCCGGGGATTCAGTAAATTGAATTGGCTTGCTTGGGCTGGTTAACTCTGAAATTGGATGATGTTTTTTCGTGATTAAGGAGTTCTAATTTAATATCCCATCTCAGACTGTCTGAAATCACCATCAAACTCGGTCTGAATTTCTTCGTTACCTGAAGCTATATTTTTCTGAATAGAACTTTTCGAATGTATCTCCTTGATGAAAGCATTTTCACTAAATCACTTTGTGATGCAAATGAAGTAACGTAACTACAAGACAAGTTACTAAAACGATCGAAATCCATTCACTTCGCCCCTTGGAAGGTGCATATCACTGTTTCCTAAGTCAAGGCTAAGGTAGGAAGTCATTACAAGAACCCCATTACATGTCAAAATCCTACAGTCATTCATCTCCGATGCCTGGCTCAGGGTTTAATAACATCCTACCGAAAACCAAGTTCATCGTTAATATGGGTCAACCACCAACGTATGTGGAGTGGTTCACGAGAGATGAATTCAACAAAAAAAAGAACACATTTGCCGACAGTTTTCCGGGCAATAACAATTAGAGCTCGCGCATCATTAAAGGTGCATTACCGCTACTCGGGTGCAAGAATAAAGTGAACTAATAATTAATTTACGGAACTTCTGAGGGGAAGAAGGAGGGACCCGGCGATGAGTATAGGTATTGTTTTGATTGGCTTGGCCTATTGAAGAACACGGAGATTTTTGTTTCTTTAAATTTTAATTAATACGATCCAATCTATTAAAACAGCAATTTGGTAGGAAGAAGAGAATATCGAGTAAATCGTTGATGCATTGACCTAAGATGAGAATGAAAATTATTTACGACTCGGTTGAAAACGATGTGTGTTTGAGGTATATGAGAATTTTGAGAGTGTTTTTGATATGCGCTCGCGAAAAAACTGGATTTAAATTTGGAAGCAATATTGTTTTTTTTCGGAAGATGGTATTTAAATTGAAGGCAGTCAATAAATAGCAATCATTCTCAATGCTTCGATTAGACAGAAACTCAGTGTTAGATTAGCAAACCGTTAATCAGATTAAGTATCAAATTTGAAATTTTAAAATAGGTTGGGGGAGAGGCGGCAGTCTTGATCCATTTGTTATTTTTTTTATAACTGTAAATGAAAGGTATTTAAAAATTTCGCACTCTGCCATTGTGATTTTTTGTAATCATGTAATTTGGTTATTTCTAGGGGATACCGGGGCTAAGCCGAACAATTTTTGGAAATTGAAAAGAGCATCAATTACGACTAGGTATGCATTCGTTTCCGTAAATAGTCGCGATGAAGTTTCCAACCCAAAATCGAAAGTTTCAGAAACTGCTTAAACCGGTCATCGTATGGGGTGAAATCGGGTTTTTACACTTTACTTTTACTTTCTAATCCTAGGTTTTTACTCAATTTATCTATTTAGTCGTATACAGACCCGTACCCGGGATTTCGTTTCATGATAAAAAAATAATATTACCGAAGATTATTTATATACCTAATTCTCGGTGTGCCTTTTACCGGCCTTTTTCACTTTTCCACTGAAACTGTCATTATGAAGTATTCAAATTATATTTATGACTGTGCCAGAAAGAAGGTTATTGTATTACATTTCTTTACGTTTACTGCCATGTCATTTCTGTAATACATGTCTAAGACCTTCTAAATATTTATATAGCACAAAAACCCACAAAACTTGTGATGATGCCATATATTCTGAGATCATCTACATTCCTACTTTTAATGACGATAATTCACTACATGGAGTTGCGCACCATCAATTCATGAAGAACGGAAAACATCTTCTAAATTTATAAGTCCTATTAGTAGATGGTCATACAAATTCACTTAGCTGTACTGGCTTCGGATTTAGGTTCCCGGAGTAGTGGTCTGAAATTCCAAAACTCAGCCAAACATGTACTCGAAGTGCGCTTGCATTCGTATTTCTAGCTCTAAGTAAGTATGTGCTAATATTTAAGGATCCAGCGGCAGGATATCTTTTTCATCTGCAGAATCTTGCTTAACTAAGGCATGCTCGCTCACTGTCTCTTTCCGGTCGTCTATTACCCTTTTATTTATTGTTATTACTTTCATTTATTTTACCCCGGTTTCATCCTCCATTTTATATAGTTTTAACTCTGTTCTGCTTCGTAGAGGCCTTCCACTGCGTGCTTCATCGGCAGTGAAGTTTTTTTTTGTTTCAATTATCGAGGTTTTACCGTTAAGGTGATTCGCCTCTTCGGATCAGAAAAGCTTTCTGACCCTATGTGCGGGGTTGGGTATCGAACCCAGGTGGGCAGCGTGAAAGGCATCGACTAACTCATCACGCTGTACCCGTCCCCCACGCAGTGGGGTTTTGACCATCACGTAACTCTCAAAACCACTATCTCACGGTGTAATTTACGAAATCAACAGTCCCTTAATATTTATCAATTTTATTTTCATTTCTGTTTCTGATTTCAGGAGGGGCCAGATCTCACTCCCCTCTCTGGGTACGTGGCTGTAGGTTACGATATGTCATCGTACAAATTTTGATCAGTGTATTCCATATTTGATCATTTCTAATCATTTCATAATTTTGACATTTCCAGTTGATTTTGCATATAAGTGTCTCTTCAATGTATTAAAATTGGGATGTCTAAATTTTTGTAACGCTTTTTAACACCTATATTTACAAAAAAATATTCATGCGATACTTCGTAACGCCTGTTATTCACAAAAGAGTAACGCATACAACAGCTACAACACACAAAAAACTATTGCATGTAACGCTTCGTAACGCCAAAATTTTATACAGAATAACTCAAGTCACGTTCCGTAACGCCTATAACTTTAAAAAAAGTAACGCTTCGTAACTCCTAAAACTTACAAAAAGTTTCTAATGTTACGCTTGTAACTTACAAACAAGTAATGCTTGTAACGCTTCATAACGCCAATAACTTATAAAAAAGTAACGCATGTAACGCTAAGTAACGTCTATAATTTACAAAAAAGTAACGCATGTTACGCTACCTAAAGTCTATAACATAACGTAACGCATGTAAAGCTTCGTAACGCCTATATCTTACAAAAAAGTATCGCAAGTAACGCTTTGTAATGCCTTCAACTTACAAAAATGTAACAATTATAATATATAGTAACGTTTTTAATGTTTCGTAACGCCTTTAACTAGCAAAAAAGTAACGCTCCGTAGCGTCTATAGCTTACAAAAAAGTAACGCTTCATAACCCCAATAACTTACAAAAAAGTAACGTATGATATGCTACTTAACGTCTATAACATACAAAAAAGTAACGCATGTAAAGCTTCGTAACGCCTATATCTTACAAAATAGTATCACAAGTAACGCTTTGTAATGCCTTCAACTTACAAAAAATAAACGCTACGTAACGTCTATAGCTTTCAAAAAAGTAACGCTTCATAATGCCTACAACTTACAACAAAGTAACCAACATAACTCTTCGTAACACCTATAACTCACAAAAGAGCGACGTATATAACACTTCGCAACACCTAAAGTAAGTAAAACCTTCTTTTCCTTCAAAGTAAAATATCGTAGCGCGTTTTTAACATTCATGATTTTCACAAAATAACTCATATGATTCGTAATCCTCAGTTTGAGAAAATTAGCGTATACAATGCTTTCTAGCGTCTTTAATATGACGTAACGCATCCCATCCCACGATAATATCGAGTGAAACGCTTAAATTTCAGGTTCAGAATCCAGATCAACAATTCAGTTCATGAATTTAGTTCCAAAATTCTGGAACCGAAACTCATTTCCAGAATCAAGGTTCCGAGTTTAATTATCGAACTGAATACTGGTCTTGAATGTCGTCCTGAATTAAGGCAGTTTCAGAATATTGTTTCAGAACTCAAGTTCCTAATTCAATTCCAGTATGCTGAATCTGAATTGTAGAAATGAATTCAGGAAGTAAAGTCAGGTTCAGAATTCAGTTTTAAAATTATGATCCGGAGTTCAGATTTCAAATTCATTCAAAAATCAGAACTCTAAATTCCAATTCCGAATTTAAATTAAGGCACTAAATTCAGTTCCAAAATCTAAACAAGGAACCAGTTCCAAAAATCTAGTTCCAGAATCTAAAATTAGAACTCAGTTCCAGATTCTTAGTTTTCACGTTTGAACCTGTATTCTGGATCCAATTTCTTAATCTGAAACTAAATTTTAAACTTAAAAATGAGTTCAAAATTGACAAGAATCCAGGGTCAATTGAAAAATTCAGTTTTAGAATTCAGTCCCAAAAACCAATCCTACTGAGGTTTACAAGCAAATGAAAGAACAACCTAAGCGTTTGAGACTTTAAACCAAGCAGGTCTGTTTTTGCTGCTGTTGGTTGAAGGTGACAGCTCGCATCTTTTGAAACTACCCTAAAACCGTCGTCCTGGTGCGAACAAGACAAGTAAGCTTGATGAGTTTTTTTAGAGTTATTTTTGGCTATCTCACACTGTTGAATATTTAATCGTTAGTTGCTGATCATATTTCTGATTGCATGGAGCTTGAATTATGTTGTTACGTTCAGCACAACTCGAGATATTTACGATAAAGTTCTACCCATTTTTTCACTGGACCTTTTATGCAAAGGCCTCATAGTGAAGTAAGACGCTTTTACGCCAATATTTATTTGAAGCGAAATACAATCGCAATGCTTTGCGTTTTTTACTGATTTTCTAGGTGTTGAGGACTTCTTACGTTTTTTGTTCGAAACGGCTCATTTCAGGTCCGTTGCCGTTTCTTTTTAATTTTTTCCCGATTGTGCCATCTAAGATCTTTACTTATGAAACATTTTTGGCAACATTCGAATTGTAATGAAATCATATTCTCTGATACTAAATTTTATTATTTTCTGTAAAACGGTAGCAAAAACTTACATTCTGTCACTTTTATGATAAAAAATCTTGAAACCAAGAATTTACATTGTGGTCTCAAAAATGAGGTTGTTTATTTTTCTTTTGAAATAATCAAATAATTTTGATGAAATTTGGACGGAAGTCTCAGAAATTACTAATTTTCCTTACAATAAAAAAAATCAAATAAATCCCTTCAATACTTTACGATAAAACACGAGGGACCTAAGGCATACAAAAACTTTCATAAGAAACTCAAAACATGGAATTCAAATTTACTGGATGCGTCTGGCTAATTTGCTATCTATGACCACTTCAAACTATCACCAATTTTGTCACTTTACTTAGATACTCAACAAGACTTTTCGAACCCTTGTTCTAAGCCATAAAACGGCATTTTGAACACGGAACGACCGAAATTAGCTCTGCGGCTTATTCGCATTACTGTTTTTGAATTGATTTGTTTTTCAAATAACTAGGTTAAAAAGTTGAAATTAAGAATTTAATTTGCTGACAAAAACTCTTGTTTTTAGAGAATGTGTTTAGTTGGCCAATATCCTGGACATAAACCAGCAAAACTTCAATCCAACACGAAATTCTCATTGGCAACTAATTTTGTAATTAAAATCAGAAAATTTGACTATATCTGTCACCATAACTGCTGAAAGACAGCAATAGTCCCAAATATTTATCCCTTAAATGAGTTCAGTTTTAGTAATCGTCAGAACATATCAGATGTACAACTTTGCTTCCACCGTTTTCCGATAGGTGACTGTACCGGCTGAGGCTGGTCAAAATACATAGATGATAATGCCTTTTAAGTGAGTGTGTACGGTGCCTTACGAATTGTCATCGCCGTTTCAGTGACAGTTGTTCTTGTTTTCGTATTATTCACGCTCGAAAATGTCTGTTTATGTGCCCAATTCTCGCCGTTTGCGGGAAGTTTTACTTTTCTGTTACAATTCGAAAAAAATGCAACTGAAGCGCATCGAATGCTTTCAGAAACTTACGGTGATGCTGCTCTGAGTAAACGAACGTGTCGGGTTTTCAACGTTTTAAAATGGTGATTTCGATGTCGAAGACAAACATGGTGGTGGAAGAGAAAAAAACCTTGAAAGATAAACAACTAAAAGTATTGCTTGATAAAGATTCGTGCCAAACCCAAGAAGAGCTTGCCGAATCGTTGGGAGTGAGTCAGCAAGCCATTTCAAAACATCTCAAGGCCCTGGGCATGATTCAGATAGAAGGAAACTGGGAGCCGTACGAGTTGAAACCGAGGGAGATCGAGCGCCGTCTATTTGTATGTAAGCAACTGCTTCAAAGATAAAATCGTAAGGGGTTTTTACATCGAATCGTAACCGGTAATGAAAAGTGGGTTCGATATGATAATCCTAAACGCAGATAATCATGGGGAAAGCCCGGGCATGCTACTTCGTCGAAGGCAAAACCGAATATTCACGGCGCCAAGGTTATGATTTGTATTTGGTGGGATCAGCTCGGTGTTATTTAGTACGAGCTCTTAAAACCGGGTGAAACCATCACAGGGGATCGCTACCGAACGCAACCGATGCGCCTTAGTCGCACGCTAAAAGAAAAGCAGCCACCCTCCAACACGATAATGATCGGCCTCACGTCGCAAAAGTGGTCAAAAAGTACCTGGAAACGCTGAAATGGGAAGTCTTGCCCCACCAGCCGTATTCCCCAGATGTCGCTCCTTCTGACTTCCGTTCGATGGAACACCTTCCAATTCCGTTTCCACCAATTCCACCTTCCTTCCAATTCCGTTCGATGGAACACGGCTTGGCAGATCAACATTTTCAATCCTTCGAAGAGTTTGAAAAATGGATTGCTTCATGGATAGCGTCAAAAGACGACTCCTTTTTTCGAGCCGGGATCCGAAAATTGCCGGAAAGATGGGAGAAAGTTGTCGCTAGCGACGGACAATACTTTGAATAATACATCTGCAAGCACTTTTTCACAATAAAGCTTTTAATTTTGGAAAAAACGGCGGAAGCAAAGTTGTACACCTGATAGTAAGACCAAAACTGTTTGAATATTGTAACCACTAAATTATTTTTTTTTCATTTTTACTCAACTTCATTTATTCATCACAAATTCAATAAAACCCAACCCCGAGAAACGAGTTGTGCATTCTTATGTAATCTGTGCATACGCGTTTTGCATTTCCGCTATCCTGCGCTATAGTGGACACAGTTCTAGAGCAGCACCAAGCAGGAAGCAGCGTCCATCGCACGTGTTTCAAACCTGACCTCCGAATGACTGATATGAGAGGTCATGTTGCGCGTCTAAATGTAGCTCAAATATTTTGATTTGTCCCCGTTGCCTAATGAGCTTGACCTTCTTCTCATTCTATTGACGAGATACAGATATAGATATTACTGGCTAATGATTAGATCATCATCAGTTCTTGTTTAACATAATCCACGCATACCAGCATCACTCATTCTAGAAGCTTATATCTGACTAATTTCTGCGGCAATTAGTTTCGTTTAAATTACTTCTCGCGGTCATTAGTGTTATAAATCGGTTTGCCCTCAACCCACTGCGCTAAGCGGGTTGTATTAATTCTTCCACATCCGAGATTATTAACTGTCATTGGTTTTGTTCCTGCCAGTGCTCCTTCTATTTATTGAATTTACATGCACAGGGTAAATTTATTGTTTAAACCTCCATCTTTGAGTTCTGTGTTTAATCGGCAGCGGCACTCAGTCGCAGGACCATGAAGTTCCTAAATCGGGTTCGCCGTGTCGCCGCTGCAATACGATAGAAGTTCTACCACGGTAAATCATTGGCATAAATTCAATTAATTATTGCCCTGCCATAAACATACAGACTATTATGATGGGTTTTGTACATATTACGCGAGATCTCGTCGACTTCGCGGTGATGATCCTAATTGAATGTCGGCAAAAGCGAGCCGAACGAGAAGGGATAATGTACATTGCTGTCGCCGAGATTTATGTTCGACTTTGATGTGATGGAGGATCATCAGCAAGAATGTGGTAAGCCATCTATCCAACACATATGAGCCGATCGGCTTGTGTCGGTAAGAGTTATGAGTCTCATAGTTGTTCTAGGAGAAGTGCATCCATTATTGGGGCATTGTTTGTAGGTAGTAATGATAATGATGATGGTTTCAGGCAGTTAGTCCCCTCGATTGTGTAAAACCTTCTGCAACAATTCTGAGGCAAGATGTAATGATTTCGAAGATGAGATTTTGATCTTAGCTCAAAGGTCGAAGCGCAATCTTAACTGAATTTATGCGTATTAAGATTAAAGATATAGAAATTTTCGCTCAACAATGCATCGGTTGGCAATTAAATGCTAATATAATACGTAGTTTGAATAATTTTTGAGAACTATAAATGAAAACCATTTGGTCGCCAAAAGGTGAGATAACTTAGTTCTCACAAGTTTCTATCTCATGCCTCTCCATGTGGGATTTGGTCAATAGAACGGCATCAACTGGGTGCTATCACCTTCTGCGTTAATAGCGGAAAGAGAGGGTACGAATAATAGGAGAGGGTGTATGTAATAATTCATTTGAAATGCAAAAATTATTGAAAATCCTTCTAATAGGTCCTGTATTTCGTCTTGACATCCTATCACTGAAGTGTATTGAAACACTTTATCCGACTTTAAATTGTTAACTTGTTTTCATGAAAACCGTCTGCAGCATTCCTTGCAATTCCTAAATTAGCATTTTTCATGGCATTCTTATATGCTTTGACATATAAAGCAAAATACGTCCTATAAGTAAGAATAACTTTTTATGTATAAATAATAACTCAATTCTTATATTCAGAGGTGTGCAATATCATACTATATCCCAAGGGTGGTTTGGAAGGTTTCGATACGGTAAGAAATGAAACATTGAATGCAAACTCGAGTATTGAGGAGCGACAAAATGACAATGTTTTTTCTCTAGGGAACTATTTGACGCGAGCCACCAGCTCACGTAAACGCGAACATTTGTATTATCTCGTTGTAGAAGTTTCTTCACTTCTTTTGGTTAAAAAAAATTCACGAAATATAATCGCATTGAATCCACCCAGCAGTTAGATGATGCCTATTTTATCACTCAGCATTTAAATATATTCTTCTCAATGTTTTTTACTTAAAAATATATTTTATTGTGCACACTGCTTACATCAATGATTAATTGTGTTGGTCATTTTAAAATGAATTATAAAAATTTCAAGCATAATAAAATATATTATTTTCCTGTTATCAGTTTCACTAGGATGTTTCAATACTCTCCTATTGCTTCCTCCATGTTATTATTTTATCAAAATTAGGTAATACACTTATCATATATCTGTTTTTACACGGACGCTATATAACGTGCCAAATTAAAAACAAAATAAATCTGTGTGATTTTAAAAAACCACAAAAAAATCACCCCGGTGGCACGATTGTCATCTGCTTACAATTAGGTTTTGCACGATGACGACACAAATGAACTGCCGATGAATCAAGTTCATCTTTGACAGTTGCCGTGTACTTGTTTTGTTTTGCGACTGCAAGTTAAACATTGAAAAAATGACGAAAAAGTGCCTGTTAAAAACGTATTCCACAGTGAAAATAACTAAAAAGATTGCCCTGTATGTGTTTCCAGCATCAAGGAGCGATATATGTATGAATCTGTTGAGTGTGAGGCGACTTGCAATTTTTACATTTGAACGAAGAACTTCTGATGAACTTTTAAACTGTAAACAAGTACACGTCGACTGTCAAAAAAAGTTCATTCTGTTCATTTTTGTGAGGTTATGTCATGTTCGTGCAAAACCTAATTGGCTTGAAGCCGAAAATTTTGGTTCTTTGTTTCTAGTTCGCTGTCAAATGCTGTGTTTAAGCAGTGTTCACACGTTCACATTTTTCTTCGTGCGGTTGCACCAACATAAGAAAATGATTTCGATAGAATATAATCAAACTATAATAAACCAAAATTTATTTTTCTTTTTCAAAAAGAGGTCAAATGACTTGTTTTATAGAGAATACTAGACTAGAGTTATACTTATATTGGGTTTGAAGAAATTAACTTTTGACACTAGTGTGGTTTGATTGTATGGTATGAACGTAGCTTAACATATTGTTGACAGCAACGCCACCAAAACAAAATGCGTCGGTTTCAGGAACCAGCTTCCATAGCAGGGGAACTTGTAAAAACAATTCGTGTAGTTTCGGATTTCAGAAGATAACTCGAATATTTTTACACGAATTTGGTTTTTTGATTTCAAATCATACAACAATTATGATTATTGTTAATAAATGGTATTTTTCGCTGGTATCTTTTTGACATCACTGTTTTTGGCAGATCACGAGTTAAAAAAAGTTACTCAAAAATGAGTCCTACTCATCTGAGCTGAAGTAGATCGCCCGTAGTTACACTTCGTGATTAGTAGAGAGGAAAAGAAATCCTGATATTTTTTTTAAACAATATGATCTCAACAAAAGCTGATACTCTATACTTAGGAGAAATATAATAAGGCATTATAAGGCTGTGAACTATTTCGCGGTTAATTTGAACTTTTGGTTGAAATCTGACACTTGAGTGGTTATTTTGTGTCGAGTAGTTAAATTTAATTAAAAATGCGGCCCATTCCAAATTTGACGTACGGAAAGTTATTTGGGTTTATTTTCCACTGGCAATAATTTCAACTAAAGAGTTAATATTAGGCTTATTTTTGATAACATTGAATTAACCTCTCGAGTGTCAGATTTTAACCAAAAGTTAAAATTAACCGCGAAATAATTCACAGCCTAAGTCAGAAAAATATAAAATATCTCTAAGGAACGATCGCACCAGTGTGCTTTTTCTCCAATTCGAGATGAAACACGCGTTTATTGAAAAAATAAAATAAACACTCACCTGTGGGCTTCCTGCAGACTAATTTTAGACACTCAGCTTGAATAACACGATTGACCATAGGAAATCTGACAACACCGGCAATGACATGCAGACGGCGCTTTGATCGGTTAATATCGTTGAATTTTGAGGCGGTAAATTCTCAGTTTTCGCCAGTTTTCAGTTTTTTGTTTTGCGAATCAACTTTATTCAATAAATAGCACTCTCACTATCAAACACCCACTTGCCGCACTTGCACTATTACTCACAATAACTGTTCCGACCAAATTTTCAACTATACGTATTAATCAACACATTGAAATTAGACTTTTTTTAGAGCAGCACTTAGACTCTGCATCGCATTCCCAGTGATGCCAATTCCTTTCCGTTGAGAAGAGGATCAAAACGTGCAAAAATGCTCTCAAAGATGAGTCCTACTTTTCTTCAGAAAAAGTATAACAACTCTAATTTAGAGTAATTCTTCCACTGAAAACGATGCTTGGGTAAAATCTACTAATTTACTGAGTAATGCTTTATTTGTATATGAGCCAAAAATTGAGTAATTGATAATGTATCATATTTACATAATAATTACTCCTTTTCTGAGTATATAGTGTTCAAATACTAAGTAATTGACTATTAATACTTTAATAACCCTAATGTGTTTTTTTATTATTCCGCTTATAATTAATTTCTAATTTCGAGACATCATTTCAAGTGGCGGTTGCATGAAGTACCGTGTCAATCGACACTTGTTCCTCATAAATGACACACTTGATCATATTCGTTTCCATTCCAGCACAATCAAGAGCACAGTTTATCATTCTGGTTTTTGCAGACACAAAATCATTTATGTTAAGGCCATCGTCCAAGTACCATGCGCGCGGGTGGTTTTAGGAAATTTTCGATGGAAATTTTGAAAAATTTGAGTAAACCAAAAACATACAGACCTTTGAAATACTTTTATCTATCTACAGGGTGAAAATGGCTGGAAAATTCCGAGGATTTTCCGAGTCTTATCAAAAATAGCTCTGAAAAATGAGTGTTTTTGTGATCTTTCACAATTATCTGGAAAAATAATGCGATGACATAATTTTTTTTTTCAAATAAACCTTATGATGAATACAAAGATTACATTCGGACACATTTTCGGAAAACCTTTTCACGCTTTTCATAGAAAATTCACGAATTTCAAAAATTTCCACGAAATCGGTTATATGAAATTCGTTGATTTTCCATGAAAAGCGTTAAAAGGTTTTCCAAAAATGTTTCCGAATGTTATGCTTGTTGCCAGCATAAGGTTTTTTTGAAAAAAAATAATTTCATTCCATCGAATTATTTTTTCAAATAATTGTGAAAAATTACAAAAAAGGTCATTTTTTCAGTGCTATTTTTGATAAGACTCGGAAAATCCTCCGAATTTTCCAGCCATTTTCACCCTATAGATACATAAAAGTGTTTCAAAGGTCTGTATGTTTTTGGTTTTGTCAAATTTTTCAAAATTTCCATCGAAAATTTCCTAAAACCACCCGCGCGCATGGTACTTGGACGATGGCCTTAAGCGAGTCACCCTTGCAACAGATAAAAAACTAAATAAAAATACGCGATACCACTAACGAAAAAATGGCGCCTGTGCTACAAATGGTTATTACGACTTGTAGACTGATCTCTCGAATAAAAATAAGTTCTTACGTTAAACTCAAATTTATAGTAAGAGTTAGTCATTGACGTTTCCATGTATCATTTGGAAATGAGTAACTAGTATTCAAACTTTGTGCAACTTTTTATAAGCGCGTGAATCGTATCTTGCGTCATTGTCAAACTTGTTCAATTTGGTCTATAAATTAATCATGTACTGAAAATCAATTCAAACTTTTTTTTGAGGAGAAATCACTCATTGTCGAGCTCTTCTATAAGCTACCCAAAATTAGGTCGTTATCTACTCAAACTTTGAGTTGATCGGTAAAAATGGGTAGCGTGCTTTTTTATAGCATAACTATACTGTGCTTATACTAAACTTACATTTACCTAAATTTTGAGGTCACCACTTGGTACCCAAAATTAAGGAGATGCACTTTAGTTGATTTTGGGTAGGTTTTCACCCAAAATTAGTTAGCGGCTGCTAAGAGTGTGAATAGTCATTTGGTTACATATTTGGGTACATAATACTTCCAAATGTTGTTGAAATTTGTTCAAAATATTTCCTCATTTTTTAGATATTTATACTTAAATAAGCAGCATTTCGCTAATTCATTCAAAAAATACTACTTTGATCAAAAGGTTCCCGGAATCACCACCATGTGGCGCTCTCAGTCACCCAATTATATTTCTTTAGGTTTCCACATCTCTTATTGATATTCCATCAAATTTTCAGTTTGATACCCGGTCATTTGTAAAAGTTGCGCTGTATTGAGTACATCTGCGTTTGTGCGTGTCCTCAATTTTGTACAATCAAAATGGAATTGAATTTGCAACAACGAATTTGCATTAAATTTTGCGTTAAAAACGGTTTCAAGGGTGCAACGGCATTTCAATTATAAGAAGAATGCATCGGTAAAAATATTCTGCAAAAAACAGTCGTTTATCAGTGGTACGAACGTTTCAGAAGTGGCCGTGAGTCTGTAAATGATGATGAGAGAGAAGTGGTAGGTCATTGACATCTAAAAGCGACGAAAACATCAACAAAATTGAAGAATGGATGACCATAGTCTGCAAATTGACTATAAGAGAGATGTCAGAGAAGTTGGACATTGCTTTTAGATCCGTTCAAGACATTTTAGGTAATAATTTGGGCCTCAGACGTCTCGCTGTAAAGCTGGTGCCGAAATACCGAAATTTCATTCAACAAAAGTACCCCATTGATGTCACAAAAGACATGATTTTTATGGCCGAATCTGACCCAACATTCATCAAACGGATTATTACTGGAAACGAGACGTGGATTTACGAGTTTGATATGCAATTCAGACATCAAGCGAGTGAAGGCGAGTCTCACAGTTTTCATTGATTACAAGGGTGTTGTGTATCACGAGTTCCTTCCGCAAGGCCAGACCGTCAAATAAAAGTTTTATTTGGGCGTTATGAGACGTTTGCGTGAAGTAATTTGCCGAAAACGACCAGATTTGTGAGCAAACAACTCTGTGCTATCCGTGAACATTTGGCTAAAAACAAAACGAATGCCGAATTCACCTGATTTGGTTCCTAGCGACTTTTTCCTATTCGGTCGATTCAATAAACCGCTCAGTGGAACGCGTTTCAGCACCCGAAAAAATCGCAGATGGCTCTGATGACCATAACGAAAACTGAATACAAACACTTTTAACGAAACTGTGTTGGTTTCGCATTTAGCAACGGGTATCTTAGCAAATCTGACATAAAAAACAGTTTCCAAACTGACTCCATTTTCAGTTCAACAATAAGTTTCAACATAACAGTTTCGTTAAAAGTGTTTGTTTGAAAAAACTACCCTGGGTCAGTTTCAGTTTGCTCAATCGAAAACGACATACGACTTCAAATAGGGATGGTACTCGGAAGGTAAAGTATCGATATCTAGGGTATCGAGATACCAAAATTTTGGGTATCGATACAAGGTATCAAAAGGCAATAAAGTATCGATACCTGTAAGTATCAATTGATACTTGAGTAGCAGCGGGTTTTCCCATAAATTTGTTGTGAAACTAGTATACGCATATTTCTTGCCATATAGATTGCACTTCGCCTTTGGTGACTTTTGGTCCACGTCAAAGAATTTCACATTTCACTTATTTTCTCAAAAAAAAATCATATCATAACCTTTATGTCCATACACGGATATTACACTAAAAGCCAAATCCTATTGAATATTTAGGAGATTCGTTGGTTTGTGCAAAAGCACATATTCTTTTTTTTCGGCTCGTCAGTGCTAATTTTGCGGTTTAAATTGAACTACTATTACTATTACCACGGGACCAGGGACGGACGGAACGGAAGCACCAGGCTTGCGCATGTATTGGTATGACGGGGACTAGCTGTCGTTGAAATTCGTACTCGACAATCTCGCGTCGTCCCACAGGCGCACTGAGAGAGAGTGCAATGAGTGTGAAGTATTGAAATGTTTGAATACTCTGAGAGTATGGCCTTTATGTGCCTGTATTGTTGATGGTTTTCGCTCATTTCACTTTCTTTCAGTGCACTTGTGGGACGAAGCGAGATTGTCGAGAACAAATTTCAACAACGGCTAGTTCACGTCATACCAATCCATGTACGAGCCTGGCGCTTCGTCAAATCCGAAGAAAAAAAAGTTCAATTGGGGACGGGTATAGCGGGATGGGTTAGTCGATGCCTTTCACGAAGCCCACCTGGATTCGATTCCCAACCCTGAACATAGTCTTAGAAAATTTTTCTGGCCCGAAGAGGCGAATTACCTTAAGGTTAAAGCCTCTGTAATTGAAACAAAAAAACTTTCCGTCGTAATGGGAATTGACTTTAATCCGTTGCGATACTGTAAGTATCGAGACCAAAAGTATCGATACTAACAGTATCGCTCTGATGCTATATCGATACCAAAAATACCCGATTCTTGAAAAAAAGTATCGATACCTCAAAGTATCGACTCGGTATCGGACATCCCTAACTTCAAATAAACGACTTGACAGCAGTTAGGGTGGTAACTGGGTTAGGTTTGTCATCAAGCGAAAATGACATAAGAAATGTTTCGAGGATTGGATCAAGCGCTGGCATAAGTGTGTTGCAGTCGATGGGGAGTACTTTGAAGGGGACAATATCGATTGGTGAATAATGTTGTTTTTTTAATTTTCAGAACAAATTCCGAGAACTTTTTAATCAAGATGGTATTCAATTTCTACTGCATTCTTATGTCGTTTTCGCTTGAGAAAACTGAAACTGACCCATCAGTTTCATCAAACAAACACTTTTCACGAAACTGTTTTGATTTCGCACTCAGCAACGGGTGTTTGAGCAAACCTGATTTAAAAACCAGGTTCGAAACTGACTCGATTTTCAGCTCAACAACGTTGAACCTAGGTTCGAAACTGGCTTCAAACAAACGGTTTGACAGCGGTTAGAGTGAAAACTGGGTTAGGTTTGGGATCAAGCGAAAACGACATTAAAAACGGTGACCGTTTCGAAAAACCCAAGCAACCAGAAATTCCACAATTACTTAAAACATCCACTTTCTTGCTGCTTAAAAGAACACGCGAGAACTTGAAAGTACAGAACAAGTTTCGTGTGAACTTTTTCACTGCATAGAAGCTGGACAATGCATTCTAGAAGCAGCTTAGAAGTTCGTTCGGTTGCGTAGCGTGAACTTTCAAGTGTGGATAATTACTTTAAAAATGTGCTGCTTAGAATGCTATTGATGAGCCTTAAGCAAAATCAGTCTTTTTTATCTAAACTTTTGGTTAGTTGGGAATACACTTTCTAATAGAATTCAATCATCTTTATCTCTTTTGGAAAGATTAGAGAATTATCGTTCTTCAACAAAGAACTGTTTTCACTCATTCTTCTAGAAGATCAAGTTTTTTTGTGAAATCCTCTGGTAGTGCCACCTTCTGTAAAACGCTGGCAGCTTACTTCAAGGCTCTATAATGATAAATACACTGGAAGATATGTTACACTATTATTATCCCAGCTCCTCTATAGTTTCTGCAAACCATTTGATACCCTATATGATGCTATGAGAATGAAATTAATTTAATATTTAATGCAGGTGCTACCAATCCATTTTGGAACACAATATAGCAGCAACAAAACATGAAGCATCTCGAAAGGCTCCTAAGATGGAAATCTTTTGTTCGACGACATTCATGATTTTCCGCTTCCGAGCTTGTACGGTTACCACACACCGAGAACCGCTCTAGGGTCTCCGGTAACTAACTGCTGCTGAATCGTTTCAGCTTACCATTGATGGCTCCTCGCTCATCCCTGTCAGACGTTGTCAGGTGACTTATGGTTGCCCCAACAACTTCACTAACCTGTAACTGACATGCGAATTCAAAGCAGCAGCCTCATGATCACCCAGCGGCATCCGAAGCACATCGTCACGGAACTGCGATTAATATGGTGATGGCGATAATCGTTTGTTTAGCACCTCCAACAACGACTCCCTCTCGATAGCTGGAGGCTCTGCGGCAACCAGGCTTGCCGGATCCGCACAAACGGTGTACTTTATTGGCCCAATTTGAAAAGTTAATTGTTATTTTATCGTGAGATTTATGAACTTGCATTAGCCTTTGCCGATCGCTATGATCGGTGGAATTTGATACATGATGAAGGTGAGTAACCTTCGCTGACTTTTTTTTTGCATATGAAAACAGGCAACCCCTTTCAAGAATTTGTTTCGAAATATTATATTTATAATGCCATCAGCTATCTTAGCTCACATATTTCCTAACGAAAAGTAAAATACAAATGCCAACCAAACCTCCCAAGTGATCCAATACAAGGAGCAGAACCATTCAATTGGATTCTCCTGAACTCACATACCTGCCGTATTGAGAAGCCATGTTTAGCGAAACGTTTGCTAGATGTGGAATAACAAACGCGAACAAGTCATTGACTGTGAAGAACCGAGCACTTGAGCTGAAGCACTCGAGTGTCACTTGAAAATTTGAATCAATTTCAGCTACTCTGTTTTACATACGAATCAAGCAGGATCCCGGATACCAATGGTTGCCACGCGTGCTGGGATAATCCAGTTGTGCTACAAAAGTACTAGGCCACATGCTTCCTCTAGAAGAGCATCGTCGATCATGTCCGCCCGATCGCGTGTGCGCGTGCACACACTCGGCTCGTCTTCCTGGTTCGGCATTACCATACAACTAGACGGGATTCGACCAGCTGCTTGTGTTACGACATTGTTCTGTACTGTTTTTTTTTACCTTGGCAGAATGATTTTAATGTTTATGTCAGTATGTTTTTGAGTCAATCTCGAAGATTTGCTATCAACTGTTTAATGGAAAAGGACTCGAAGCTAGGAGGTATTTCGTCTATCGGTAGACGGATCGATGTTTGTAGTCTATTGAACTGCAATAATAGCCTTGAAATATATTCAGTTCAGTCTTAGAACAGGAAAAGATAACCTATAATTTCATTATTCACTTTAATAAGGCACAACACTTTTCGAACTTCCTTGTAGGAAAATAGAATCTATCCAATTATATGATAGATCTAATTTTCCTACAAGGAAGTTCGAAAACTATGTGGGAAAAATTTTGTGCCTAATTAAACTGAATAATTAAAGTGACTTTATAGGTTTCCTTCAGCTGTTAAACCTACAAACCAGGAAATACTTAGCACCTAATTACCTAAATGAATTTACACATTTGACCCGTAGTAATCAGCAGATACAGTATTTTCATGCTAATCGTGTCCTTTCATTAGGCAGCAGCAATCGTTACCCCCGATGATCATGATGCTGACAGTGGGATGAAATATTCCAGCAGTGGGAAAATTGATATTAATGATTAGCGCTAAGGTTGCACAAATGGTAATGAATCACCAGCACGTCCTAGCACCTAATCGCTTGGTGCCATCGGATGCTGCTACCGTAGCGCGATCTGGGAGATGTTGGGAACAAAGCAACTAGGCAACAAACAATCTCGACTCGATGATGCTGTGATAAAGTCACTAAAGTAATTATGCTAAACCACAAAGAACTAAATATTTTCACGACTTTACAATTCCCGCTGTGGAGCGGAGCATCGTTACGGAAGTGCGAAGGCCAAATTTTCGATCCTGCATGAATCGACATAACGACATCTTTGTGTGCAGGTGGTTGGCATTGGCAGAGATAATGTAGCAGAATGAAGCATACCAGTAATGTAATGTTTTGCTGGATTACCTATTTCGATTATCGTGGATAGCACAAGTACGAGACAATGGTTTGTCATCAATTATAAAACGATTACTATCGTCTGTGTCAGAAGTACAAATGTTTGTTTTAATTAACGATAATGCAAGTTGTATACAAGCTTAAACTGAGTACGTAATCATCCATTTGTTCTATAGGTTAGAGAACTTCCTGTCCAGAACAATGCGATTTAAATTCAGACATCATCAATTACTGTTTTGATTGTGGAAATTTGGAAGTCTAAGCCTCAGTATCATCAGATCCTGTCAGCTTGGAGCGAAATCAATTTTCAGTTCAGCAACGCCATCGCACGGCATCATATTCAACAAAATAGAATTTTATTCCCAAATTTTAACATTCATTACATAATGCATTTGACTCACACTCAAAAAAATCCACACTTTAACCTTATGTGAAAAAACCAGCCCGGTGGTAAGGATAAGGTGCCCCAGCAAGTGCTATTGACACATTGTCGCAAAGCTGATTTACCGGTAGCGACACCTGGCAATGAAAAATGGAACCAAGAAAAGGAGGACTCTTTCGGAAATTTTCGTATCGGCAGTAGTGATTGGCAGCATTTTTATCCTTTATTTAATAGTACAAATAGATATCAGCAATAAAATAACACTCGGAGTAGAAGAAAATCTATTTCTAAGTGATTACTACTACTTTTTTTTAGTGTAAACTACGATTAAACATGGGAAATCTTCAGAAATGTGTGAAAGTGGGTAAGGTTAGGTTTTTTCGGATCAACATTTTATTAAACAGAAACCAGTGTAATGTTGATTTTTCGAGTACTAGAATGTATAGCGATCGAGTACTATTCATTTTGGATATTTTATTTGTTATTTTCAGGCATTTGAAAAATGGTATCAAACCAAGTTTAATCGACGACACGACCAGACACTCCGAAGAAAAATCGGAATAATAAGTGTTCGTGAGCGATTTACCACCATTTACCACAAATATAGCGACCCCTTGTTAGTTATTGAAAATACTATTTCCAGCAACACTTTTCTGGTTGCTACAAGCTCGTTACCAAGGAATTTATTTTGTAGCACAAATAAATAAAAACAAACTATTATTCCATTAGATAAGAAACGTTTTCATTTGGCATCGCTAGAAATTCGATTCTAGGTCAACGGAATGGCATATTTCGTTAAGTAGATGAAGATTAACATTATTTATAAATGTTTAGAAATAGTAAAAAACTTTTTTTCTCTATATGTAGTGCTCTGTAGTCATATCACGAATTCCCAAACGATTAAATAAACTGAAAAAATAGCCCTTCCGGTTGGATGCGGTTTCTGTTAGATGTTTACGATGGTCTGGATTGAATTCTCGGATTGTTGCACCTGTGAGGTTATTTATATGTTGTAATTAAACAACATACGTAGTCATGAATAACTGTTATTTAAAATCAACAGCTTTCGACCTTTGTTGCCAGTTTCAATATCTTTTCAAGCAATATCGTTTTGACATTACCAGTTAATGAGGGGTAGTTAAATTTGCGATACAGTTTTGATAGACGAGTGGCAGGTCGTGTCGTCGGTTTAATGCTCTATTCTGAATAAACGGTAGATTTCGCACAATGAACTAAGATCAACATTACCACCTCAGAGTAAAAACTTTTTCTTCAACTTTTACTATGATTTTTCAGATGAATTTTCCCGTTTTCAAAATAAATCGTTGAAAAAGTGGAGTAATTAGAAATTTTCCTAATTATTTGACAGCTCTTGCGGATCATTTCTAAACAAGCAGCGCCTCTACATTTCAGTTTTGCGACAATATGCCAATTGTAGCAAACATCTGCACTCAAATAAACATTCACGTTCGATTCACTTGAAAAATCACGTAAACTGGTTTCAAATGTCGTGACGAAAATGAATGTTATACGAACATCCCCTAAAATGAATAGAGTCATCACATAAGGTTTACGTGAATTGACCAAACGTCAAACAATCTACGTGAATTTCCAGTGTGAAAAATTCGATTTTGAAAATGACGAACAGGGCTAAGGTGTAAGTAGTGTAAATATTTGCGAAAAATGTTAATTAGTTCCAGTTTTTGACAACATCGTCCGGCAGGCCCGTGCGCAGGATGGGGGGGGGGGGGGTTTCAAGGGGAGAGGGGGGTGTCCAAAAGGCGAAAAGGCGCCTCATTCACTTCAAATTATGTCAGTTTATAAATTGATAAAAAATGGATAAAAAATATGAATTTGTCAAGTTATTTGCACTTTAATATAATAAGTACTCCATTGTTCATGAAACTTAATTTAAAAAAAATTCTTCATGGGGGGGGGGGGGGGAATAAAACCCCCAAACCCCCCCCCCCCCTGCGCACGGGCCTGTCGTCCGGACCATTACAATATAAAAGTTTCCATGTGTTCAACTGGACCGAGTGCCTGCGTGAGTCCGGAAGTTTGCCCGCTCCTGCCGAAACAGGCCGTTGGTCCACCGAAAAAACGAGCTCAAAATCGGTATGAAGCTAAAGATACTGCAATCATGTAATGCGACTTTAACCTGCATCGGTTGTGTTGTGGGAGTTCTCGACTCTGGACTGCGGCTTCGGTTGGATGGCAGTGAGAATAAAAACGATTTTTGGAGGTTTGTCGATTTGATATACCACGACGTTATTAGTTTCTTTTTAAGCTATTGAAATTATATGCTAATTTTCTGAAATAAATGTTTTATTTTTCATGGTATTTTTCATTTCATAGATTTATATAAACATCTGAACTCTCTTTTTGACTTCAACCAACATATATAATATAGTAATTCTCAGGTATCTAAATTTGATATGAACTGATAGGTAAATGGGATATGAACAATACATTACATTCTACCTATGAAACACGTAACTTTTACTAGATTATGCATTAAACAGCTTTTAAATGCCAGTCCATTAAAATCTACGTGAAAAGTAGGGTGGAAAATATTCACATAACTTTTCACGTAACTATAACATGATTATTATTTTGAGTGTGGGGCAGTTGGTGGCCAATCAGAGCGCTCCCCGCTTGTACGCGGCGGGCAGATTTCCCCCCAGACGGCTGGCTATGTCTGCCAGCCATGTTTGCCATGTTCTGTCAGAATTCCGGCAAAAGTCTGGCAACAATGCAACAACCGTTTCCGGCAGAGAATTTCGCGGTTATAACGCTTTTATTTCTGCCAGATTCTTCCCAAGCGGGTCAGAGTATGGTAAACAAACAATCAAGCATTTCATATCAAGTAAAGTCTTAATTTTCTTTAACGTAGTGATGATATTCTGATCGATAATTTGTGGGGAAGTGTGGTAAAGGGTACTGAATAAACAATAAGTTAGTAATATCCAAATTTTTGTTAGCTTATCTTCTTCATTGCTTTGGTGATTTTAAAGTAAATAGTTGCTCATTAATTTTATCGACAGCTTTTTTTTATTATATCAGGTGTATACCGTTGCTTCCGTCGTTTTCCGATAGGTGGCTGTACCGGCTGAGGCTGGTCAATACACATAGATGATAATGCCTTTAAAGTTAGTGTGTACAGTGCCTAACGAATTGTCATTGCCGTTTCAGTGACAGTTGTTCTTGTTTTCGTATTATTCACGCTCGAAAATGTCTGTTTAAGTGCCCAATTCTCGCCATTTGGGGGAAGTTTTACTTTTCTGTTACAATTCGCAAAAAAACGCAGCTGAAGCGCATCGAATGCTCTTAGAAACTTACGGTGATGCTGCTCTGAGTAAAAGAACATGTCGGGAGTGGTTTCAACGTTTTAAAAATGGTGATTTCGATGTCGAAGACAAACATGGTGGTGGAAGAGAAGAAAACTTCAAAGATGAACAACTAGAAGCATTGCTTGATGAAGAGCTCTTAAAACCAGGAGAAACCATCACAGGAGATCGCGATATGACAAAGTCATCCTCCAACACGATAATGCTCGGCCTCACATCGCAAAAGTGGTCAAAAAGTACCTGGAAACGCAGAAATGGGAAGTCTTGCCCCACCCGCCGTATTCCTCAGATGTCGCCCCTTCTGACTTCCACTTATTCCGTTCGATGGCACACGGCCTGACAGATCAAGATTTTCAATCCTTCGAAGAGTTGGAAAAATGGATTGCTTCATGGATAGCGTCAAAAAATAACTCCTTTTTTTCGAGCCGGGATCCCAAAATTGCCGGAAAGATGGGAGAAAGTTGTCGCTAGCGATGGTTGATACTTTGAATAATACATCTGTAAGCACTTTTTCGCAATAAAGCTTTAAATTTTGAAAAAAACGGCGGAAGCAAAGTTGTACACCTGATACTTTCCGATATAATATTAGTACCAAACAGAAGTATAATTTATAAGCAAATGTACCATTTATTGAGTTTACTAAATGGCTCTACGAAACCGACCCCTAACAACAACAACAACTTTGCATGACCAATTGGTATTACGCGAATTCTGTGCATCAAAAATACGAAACTGAAACACAATTTTGGTTTTTTTCTACAGTGGAGTTCAAATGGCAAAACCTCTAGATTGTGTTCCAGTACATCAATCTTCTAAAACTGGATTAAAGAAATCACATCTTCAACTACTAGTTCCAGCATTCCTTGAAGGGAACAATGTTTGCTTCAGTTTAACTGCTCCGAAGACTGGATCAGATTATACATTTAGAACAATGCGTTCTGTTTTTCTGATATTTTTCACCAGTGATTGAACAGAAACGAAATTTTATGTCATTTAAAAGTAAAATTTCAGAATATCTGCGTGCGAACAAAATTTAAGGCATTGTTATGTCCAATAGACTGTGTAATTTATTAGTACCAATATACATTATTGAGATTCAATTTAGGACTTAGCTACAATTACGTGAAAATAATGTGACTATTAAGTAAAATTCTGGTAAAAAGTAAGTTCAGATGAAATTAATTTTACAGTACAATTTAAATGAACTTCGTATAAATTTTACAAAATATTCTGTAGAATCTACGAAAAAAGTCACGTAGATTTTACGTGATACAAATGTGGACTAAGTGTTCATGAGTTCATTCTGTGCTATCTATATTTCACATAAGTATTACAAGAAAAGTTTGCACGTAGCATTGAAGTGAGGATTTTTCTGAGTGCAGTATACATTTTCAATGCACGGAAAAGTCCGCAATTGTAAATCAACTACAATATAAAATATTTTTTAGAATCTGATTAGTTGAAACTTGGTAACCAATCGATTGTAGCTTCTGCGACAGTTTTGATTTATCATGCTGGAAAAGAAACGCAACGACTAAGCAATGAAACACACGTGTGTGTGTGTTTGAGGAGATTGATAAAATTTATTGGAATCGATAGAACGATCAACATAATTTAATGTTTTAAGATGATTTCATGAAAGTGTTGGCCGCGGCTCCGCTTTAGATGATCCATTTTCAAGGTCCAATTTTGGCACACTCTCTCCAACATATCGACGGGTATATTTCACGAATAATGCCACCGATTCATAATTCACACCAAGCAGTGATTATTTTTTATGCATTGGTAGCTCTTGCAATGCTTCTAGCTAGTCTTCACTCCCGATGCGGCAATTTTGTTTATTGACGTATCCATTCAACCAGAAATGAGCTTCGTCGCTAAACACAACTTATCGACAAAAAAGTAGATCTTCCTTTATGATTAAATTGCAAGACAAACAACGATTCATGATGAAATTACAGACCAAACTGAACAAGTTTGACAAAAACAGTGTTGTCAAAAAGATACTAGTAAAAATCACTCTTTACCATACGATCTTATACCTAAAGACCATGTGCTAAATGACGTTATATCGAACGACCTTATTCCAAATAGAATTACACCATCATATGTGCTAAAGTATTGAATCTGTTATTCTTCGAAATACTCTTAAAACCTAGAAGTCCTCTTGGTACTACATCTGTATTACACCGTCCGATGGAGGACATTGTAAAACACTTGTGGAATTACAACATCAAACAATTAAATGAAACAATTTTTTGTATGGTAATATATTTTAGCACGGTTAAAAAAAGTGTATATCTACTTTTCGGACACATGAACAAAACCCGATACAGTACAAAATTAGAATAGACTATTCACTTCGTTACATAGAAAGCTATAATCGCAACAATAAGAACCACAATGGCAGACAATGTACCCAACACGATCACATTAGGTCTCTCCGCACCCTTACGAGCGCCACCCGTTTCGCATTCTTTCGCGTCGTGTTGCTCTTCTTCTTTGATTTCCGGCACGGTCTCTACCGTTGCGTTCAATTCCTTAAGAGTAACCGACAGATCCAACGTTTCTCGGATATGTGGAATGGCTGTTTCTTTCGATTCCTCTCGGAACAGGTATTCGCTGAATAGGATCGGATTAGATTTGGGACGAATAGGGAAGTAGATTCGGCGGGGTAATTCGTTTAACATGATCGTGTCCTGAACGGGATCCTCTGCCAGGACCAGGGAATCACAGTGTATCTGCACGCGGGACATGAGCGATCGTAGAATGTCCACTTTAACGAAACGCTCCACCTCAGCAATTGTGTTCTTGGGATGAACGAATACTTTTGAGCTCACAACTCCTTCAAACTGCATCGTACCCGCAAAGTTCACAATTTTCCGAGTAGAGATGTCTTGTTGCGAATGCTGAAAAGAAAACAGACAATTATGCTAGCGCAAAAAAAAATACTTCACCGGAAACATTTACCGATGGCGAATAGACGTGAACTAGGAATTGGTCATTTTTCTTTGCTTTGATAACATGCTCTAGAGACTGCGTCCCTTCAATTGGTCCACCATCGAAGAACACAACACTTTTTTCCAGTTGTTGTCTCACATTTTCAACACAGTTCGTGAGGTTGGCTTCCGTGTCGTACTGATCTTCAGTTTTCTTTTTCAAAACAAAAACTTCGTCGGTTTCGAAATATGTACTCATGACGTGCCAGCTTGTGGCTCGATCTTGGAACTTCCAATCGCACGGTTTTACTGACAGGTTGTCCGACTTAAGCGCTATTGACTTACAACCGAAAATATTACTACTGGAGGAATAATAAAATACCAGCTTTTCGCCGCCATCTAACTCGTCACAGTTTCCCTGAATTAAAACATTGGAGTCGAATGTGTGCCGGATGTCAACCAACATTGTTTTCACTTTCCTCAGCAGATCTGAATCTTCGAACACGCTTTTCGGGTAGATAACAAAGATCCCCATTACATAAAACCCTCCTGGTAGGATGCGCGTTTCGACGAGGGCATGCTGCGAAACATGCTGATTTTCGATATCCAGCAGACCCTTGTTTTCTTGATCCGGCCCGTCATCTTCTTTGATTTTGTTCAGGTAGATTATGTGGTCCTTACCGTGGTTGGAAGGCTAAAAGCCGAAAAGCTGTGGCTTAAGTTTTAATGAACAAAATAATGAAATTACACTGCATACCTGTCCAATAAGTAATCCAACGCTGGTTCCTTGCTTTTTAGACAGACTTTTCAAGTATTCTTCTAGATAGGTTTCGCAAATGACCGACCGAACCATTTTGAGCACTACTTTTCCCCAGTCTGCGGGAACATATGGGCCTAATCAGCACTTACTAAGTACGTATGAATCTACAGCGATATAAAATAATACAATTTCAAAACCGGTATCGTCAATGCATTTCAGTTATAGCGATATTTTGGCGATTTACGCCGCGTTTACGTGTCGATTTTATATTTTGACAGATGATTTGTGGCGTGTTTTTGTTTTCTATGCGTGTCATTGTTGCCAACCTAAAATTCATGTTGAGAAATTGAACAATCTTTTAACCGTTTGTGATGGTCATGGTAGGCAAAATTTACGTCCATCAGTACTTCAGATATCACGAAATACTGTCATTTTCAACAAATTTTTTTTCAATAACTTTTTTTTTTTGATAGCTACGTATATTACAAATTGATGTTGCATAATAGAGTAATGTTTGGAAATTTACAAATAATATGTGAAACTAGTCACCCTGTGAGGTGGTAATCGTTTTGAGCAGTGCTATCAGTATTTTGGAAACATTATACTAAATTTCACCTACAAAATATCCAAGCCAAATCAATATAAAATCTTTACACAAAATACCAGCTTTATTATATAATCATTGAGTACAGTCATTCTACTCTTTCTGTAAAATGATTCTTAATTGAGTTGCGGAAAGAATTTGTATGAATTCATCGGAAGAGGAATTTCAGGCTCTGTCAACATTCAAATGACTCATGCTGTAGTACCGCATCATTGTCACCGGATATGTTGTCATTAGCTATAGGTATTGGTTTGATTTTCAAAATACGGGCAGAATTCATTTAATTATTTTACTGTTATATAATTAGGCAATAATGGCAACCCTAGTTCTAAGTGTTTTGGATATGCTTTGCCACAGTTGATCAATGAACGGTGGCTCCTGGTGGCGAATAGAGAAACTGTTTCGAGACCGTTTTAATAAGTTTTTCAGGAAAATGTTTCATGTTTCAATAAGCTGTTGATGCAAAACTAACTCGTCGACTCTCAATCAGTATGGAATTGCTGTTCGGGAAATTCTGATGTTCGTTAAATTCATTTTCTTTAATTTTGTCTAAGGACCATTCCAATAAACTTCCATTAACTCCCCTTGTTGTCAGGAATCTGGTTATGGATTAGAGCCATTCGATGATCAGATCCAATTCGGTATTTTTTGGAGAAATATAAACCTATTCCCGATAGCTTATTGATCATTTGTTACTGTTATTGTAATGGATTAAATTAATACTAAGGCTGTGAACCATTTCGCTGTTAATTTTATCTTTTTGTTAAAATCTGACACTTGAATGGTTATTTTCTGTCGAGTTGTTAAATTTGAGTAAGACTGCGGCCCATTTCAAAATTTGACGGACGGAAAGTTATATGGGTTTATTTTCCTCTGGAAACAATTTCAACTAAAGAATTAATATTAGAATGTTCATCGCAAGATTTTTTTTCATTGTCGGAAAATAACCATCGATCTGTCAAAAATAACAATGCTTTCGAGCTGGGTTATTTTTGACAACATCAAAAAAAAGCAAAATAACCACTCGTGTGTCAGATTTCAACCAAAAGTTAAAATTAACCGCGAAATGGTTCACAGCCTAAGCATAATATTTTTTAGATTTAGTTTCGAAGCCAATATATGACTTTTAAGTGGGTATGTGAAGTTCGCGCTGAGTTCTACGATTAAATTCTCTTGTGTCTCTCGTTATTAGTAGCAGCTAACCAGATTGAGGCGAAACTTTACAGTTCGTTTACTTTGAATTATGGTAGAATTTTCAGGTATTTAAGTTAAGCTTTATGCGCAAAAATGTAGTGGAATTTTTTCCATTGCGAATAGTGGTAATCCCGACAGATGGTTAATTCATGTATTTCTGTTAGATTTTATTGAACTTAAAGATATAAATTTTCGACAAATATTCTGTTTTCGTCAGGAAAGATATACGAATGTTAAGCATAGTCTATAGGGTTATTGTTCCAAAGCCCTGTAACATTAAGACGTTATGCACAAAGAAATACTTGTTTTAGGAACACATGTTGTGGTTTAATGCTCATTGGGGAGGTCTACCAACGACAATTGAAGCGTTGGAGCCGAGCATTGCAAGGAAAACAGTCACAATACTCCGATAGACACGCAAAGTAATTTTGCAACATCACAAGGCTCGACCATTACAATGACAATGATTCGAATAGTTCACAGAAGCATGCTTCAGCAAGTCACATATTTGGCAACATTTCTCAAGCCAAACGTATCAGCAATAATACTTTTGACCATGAACATAGGTCACTATCTGCAATAATTATACGGACATAAAAATAATTTGACGATTACGTCACTTGTACGATTACATCTTCGAAACTTGACGTGTCAGCCACGTGATTTTTGAAATCGATCCAATCCCCAATTTTTGTTTTGAACGAGCCAAAAATTATTGATATCCGGAATCAGAAGTAACAGGGATTTGAACTTTAAACTTAATCAAAACTTTCAAACGAGCATAAGTTAGTTGAAATCGGTTCACTCCTCTTTGAGAAAATTGAGCGATAAAAAAATCTGCGAAAAGGGCACACTCCTGCACACACAGTGGCGTACCGAGAAAATTTGACGCCCATGGCAAAATAAGATTTACCGTTCCCATCGTTGGTTTATAGCAAATAAAACTCAACTTCATAGGAAAGATGACTTGGACGAGCAAAAATAAAGGTCCCAAGGATTGGCTTGCGGCCCTTCTAAACAGGTTGCACACACAGACATTTTCCAATCCCGTCGAGCTGGGTCGAATGGTATATAACACTATGGGTCTCCGAGGCTCCGTTCGAAAATCGGTTTCCCAAAAATTCTATTACTTTTCGATAGAGAAAGGCAAAAAGGTATTCGAGTATTGCCTGAAAAATTTTGTGGCTAGCGATGGGCAATACTTGGAATTTTGAATATTTACTATCTTTACGTTTCGTCTTAGACTCTTAGACTAACAGATATACAGGATCACATATGAACTGTGTGTAAAATTTGCTCAATTTGCATGGCGAACACTTGCAGATGTCACCACGATCGACACGAGGTGCCATCACGATTTGGGTGCCGCTTTCACATGGGCCACAATTTTTAATTGCAACATTCACTTCCACTTTGTTTAGCTGTTGGTTAAAATGGCAAGTTTATTTCTGTTTTATTCAGATCGAATTTTCGTGTGATTCATGCGACATGGAGATAAACACTTAGAAAAATCGTGTGATAAACGTAAAATTGTTGTAGTTGGAATATTTATATAATAGGCAGGAGGATGTTGTTATCGTTCTGTAACGTAATGGAACGGTTTGAAAGATCGCGGCGAACAGTCGAGTAGATGGCATTAGTCTGATGATGATGATGATGGTCCCACCTCATACCCCTACAAAGGTGTGAGCAGAACGAGTTATCTAAATGATAATTAATATTTTTGCACATATCTTAACCAGTAAACAAAAGAAAACGATCTGATTAATCTAGCAGGTATTGATTCTTCTTCAAAAGAACGACTGACCACAAAATAACATTCAAATATTTCGGATTTACTATCCAGGGTTAATCAAGAAAATTTCCAACCCGGGAAGATCCTTGATCACATCAGGAATCGAACCCGATATCTTTACCAGTATCAGACAGTAATTCACCTGGCCCTTCCCGCCGGACCAGTTCATCGCTACACACATCAGCTACGATGGAGTAACGAGACTGCGGATGAGCAGAGCCAAGCCCAATTCCATCAACAACTGTCGATCCCAATTAGTTTCCCGAATCTATTCCTTAAATTATTAATCAAACCTTGCGATCAAGGTCAAGAGCAAACTTAACACACTGAATGCTAAGGCTCTTCGGCCAGTCCTGTTCACTTTCCAAATAGTCACTACCTGCTTCGCGCGCGAGGCTCAAACGTTTGTAGACTGCTCATTATTTTCAACTCTCAAACAAACTAAAAATCCATCATCATCATACCGAACATAGTAACTTAATACGTCTCACAATAATATATATAAACAAAAAGAAAAAGAAAATACAATCTTCGTAATACGTAAAAAAATAAAAAATCTAAAAAAATTTGAACTAACTAACTAAATATTTGCTTACAAAGCGGACTTTATGTGTGAAATACATAACTTTTTGAACTCCACCAATGCCGTCGCGCGTTTGATTTCTCTTGGCATCGAATTGAAAAAACTTATTCCCTTGTACAATAATGAGTTTTGCGATCTGGCTAACAGAAAGCTTGGTGTTCTAGCATCAGATGCGTTTCTAGTATTGTACCTATGCAGATCAGTTCCTCTTTCAATTCGATCACACAAATATCGAGGCAACATACCATTTAAGATTTTGAAAATGAATATCATGGTTAAGTAGTAAATTCTCTGTTTCACTGAAAGCCATTGTAATGCGTTCAGTAGAAAATCTGAGGAGGTATATCTACTACATTTTAGAATTAATCGCATGATCTTATTTTGCAGTCGCTGTAATCTCAAGATTTGTGTGTTATTAGCAAGAAACAGAATGGATGGGCAAAAGTCAATGTGTGGTGAAATGACTGTTTTATACAAAAGAATCTTACTATGGGTCGTTAAGTCATTTTTCAAACGACATAATACACCATACTTTTTGGCAATCTTCTTGATGACGTTATTGATATGAGATTTGAATGTTAACTTTTCATCAATTATGACTCCAAGATACTTCATTTCTCTAACGCGATCAATAGTTTCACCATCAATTTCCACATTGGCGTCATGACCTGTGCTAACAGAAGAAATAACCATATATTTAGTTTTCGCGACGTTTAGTTTCAGTTGCTTAAATTTTAACCATCGAACCAGCGAACTTAGATCCTCGTTCAAATGTGCAACAGCTTCATTGAAATCTTTAGCCGTAATGAACAGAACAGTATCATCAGCAAACAAATTTATATCACAGAAACGTAAGACTCGCTTCATATCATTAATATACATAATAAATAGAATAGGACCTAACACACTTCCCTGAGGCACACCAAGTGAATTACCGAGGGAACTAGACACTACATCGTTAAAAACAGTCTTTTGAGATCTACCACATAAATAGTTTTCAAACCATTCATGTGCCACTCCCCCGATGCCAAAACGCTGTAATGTCTGCAACAATAAAGGTCTTGAAATTGTTTCAAAGGCTCTCTTCAGATCCAAGAACACAGCAAAAATACTCTCTTTGACTTCGATTTTCTCCTTCCATTTTGCCAACACTAGGTTCAAAGCGGTCTCACAAGAGTGACCCTCACGATATCCCGATTGTTCCGGTATTAGCAAACTGTTAGAGTTCAAATAGTTAATCAGCTGATCTTTAACAACAAGTTCCAGAATTTTTTCCAGCGTGTGCAACATGTTAATGGGACGGTACTCCTCGGCTTTATCCGTTCCAGTAACCTTAGGGATAGGAACCACCAGAGATTCTTTCCACACCTTAGGCACGTGCCCCGTGTTCAACGATTCATTTACCAAATCCAGTAGATCGTGTCCGATAACATGAAAGCAATCCTGTATCACTTTTGAGTTAACATTGTCAATACCCGTCGATTTTCCCAAATTAAAACAAATATTTTTCAATTGTTCAAAAGTGATTGGTTGAAATTCATCAAGTCTACAATAGTTATTCATCGGCTGTGTTATTTCAACAGGTTCACCTACCAATTCAATACTTTGATTGATCTGCTGAATCTGCATTAGTGTTTCCAACGTATAGCAAATTTGAAATTTACACGGGATTTTTAAAAATTTTGTTCGAATCTGTATATCTGTTATCTTTGGACAAATTAAACATATATTTTCTTTGTGGTACCTATAAGTCACTAAAGTATTATTAAGAATTAGCTCTAGGTTCTGAAATCTGAGACATTCAATGTCGTAATAGTTCGAATTTCGTAAACAATGATATTTTCAATACTGTTGAATATAAACTTATGGGTATTTTCAGAACGGGTTTGGCGAGTAGAGGTTTTGTATTTTTATTTTGCGCATGTAGAAATTCGATTCGACGGTACCACCATTCATCTCAACTCCAGTAGTCATTTCATATTCCAAAATCATAAGTTAGAGTGAGATCTACTGTCTCTGTTCGAGAGCTACATTGACTCTACGAGTTAGATGAAAAATTGCTTCGAGTTTTCTCGGCTATAGCAGCAGTATCGTATAATTGTCGAACTATTTCTTCTTCGGTATTGTTTTTTACAGTCGTAGCCAAGACACTGCATTTAGTTTTACCACAATTCGTTGATTGAGCGTCGACTAACAAGCAAACGCAAAGCAAAAATAAACGATATTCAATTCAATTCAACCCTACTTTGCATTCACTGTAAATTCTGAATTACGTTTGATTTGAATATTGAAAGATCCATTATTCCATGAATTGAATTTTGATTTTAAAAATTACGATTTAACGAAGAGCGAGTACTTTAGAAGTGAATTAATTGATCTAATTTAAAGGACTTGTTAGTTGGTTCACAAAAATTATTTTGACCATCCAGATCCCCGATTTCTGGTTGCACTTAAAATGATGGTCAAAAGACTTTGGAATTGAACTTCGCGACGTCGTATGGCTACAAATGTCGAAACACTTTTTTAGACTGAACGCAAAAATTATTACAGGCCTGGATCAATGTCTCCCAGATGTGTGATTCTACACCAATATTCTCGTGGCTAAAAAGAACGAGCATTATTTGCTGAAAAAATGTTGAAATCATTTCTTCACGGTTATGGTTGCGGTCAACTGCCACAAGACTACTCGGCCGGATGTCAAAGCTTTTTTGTAAAAAGTAACATATGATTCAATGAATAATTCTTCCATTGAAACTTTACTTTGAATTTTTGTGTCGCCATTTGAAATTTATCCAAATTCAATTGAAAGTTTGATGAGTTGATATCCTATTAAGATCTCAATCTGATATTGCTATCATAATCAGATTTCAATTTGTTCTCATTTTGATGATTCAAACACATCATGCATCACAAGCTAAGAGGTGCTCGGTTCATAGTAAACACAATTAATGTTGGATTCATAAAACCTTGTACTAGTAACTCGTATAACTGTTCCATATCAAACGAAAATGAAATCTAACAGAAGAAAATACAGATTTTATTGTATTATACATCTTTAATGGACAAACGATAGAAACGAGAATCTACCAACTATTGAGTGTGGATGATTGCTTGCGAAATACGGGTGCACAGGTTGGCTCCAAAACAAGGTTCTACTAATCTACTTTGTTGAATCGAATTGAATTCTGAGATGTGTTTTATCGCAACTCAGAATAGTTTAAATGATAGAACAGGTTCAGTGGAGAAGGTTGGCAAGTTCCAGTACGGTCTCTGAAGAATATTTACACTTTCTTCTGTCACAATACCATCTTATCGAATAGCGATTCTCAATAAATACAGAAAATCATAACGAACTGAATCATATGAATCTTCAGAAGTCAATGTGCGTTGTAACTCAACGGAATTTTAGGAGTGTCACAAACTAATCGGATACCAAAGCATTAAATTCTTTTATTACTCAAGCCAAATTTGCTAAATCAACCCTCTCAGCAGGCCGTTCAATTTTGTTGGTCTATGAGCGCTTGTTGAACGACATATTACACGAAATATTCGTTCCATTTGCTGGAACGGTTTGTTGTTGTTTTTTCTCTTGCAAAAATAGTGTGAAAATTAAGTGTTACCTTTACATAGAAAGAAAATTTGTTGTTATTCTACGTGAAGTAGAGGTATTGTGCAGGTATGTATTGTTAGTTTAAACTAATAAGTGGAAAAAAATTTTGAAATTCTGCAGTAAAAATGGCTCAACAATGGACCTCTGTCTGCCGCACGAAACCACCCGCGATCCCATTTCAACCAGAATATTAGTTGATTTTCTGAATTCGATTGGTTAAAATTTGGTACAACTAATCGATTGTTGTTTTAACTAAACTGTCATTTTTGTTTCTCGATTAGCAGAAACGATGGTTGAAACAATTAATTTAACTGTTTGAAAAAAAAATGCTGTCAATTAGTGAGGACACATACCTTTCAATTTCAACAAATATTTAAGTTGAATTAACTGGAGTTGTTATTGAAACAAAATTCTGTTAGTTGAAAAATAAATCGGTTTTATTTGTTTTAGACATTGCAAATAGTTGAAACAATTCGAACAATGTTATTGATTTGCGAAAATAATCAAAATATACTTACTGATACACGTCATGATCTATTTAAAATAAGTTCGGTATGTTGAGATTCATGAAATAAATATCGTTGTTAAAATATAAACAGTATTTTATATTGACATGTAATATCATTAGGGCTGGGAAAACCACCGATCACTGCTGATTTCAAGTGATGTTAACCAAGGAATAAATTATCATTACGAAATCAGAACTGATCTGATCTCTAAGTGATTTTGATTTTTGTATGATCATGATCATGTCAAGTCGAGATCAGTAAAGATCTAAATTCTAAAAAATACTTCTGATTCGATCGGAAATGATTGATGTAGAAAAACGTTTTTAATCAGCAAAAGTGCCCGGGGGGCGAATAAATTAGCGAAATTATTAAATTTATCTAAAATGAGTATGGTCGAACTAAAGTTATGCACTGATAATTTTAGTCAATTTATATGAGCTTGGGTGCATCAACGCTGGGAATTGGAATTTTGCGATGGCAAATTAAACGTGCCATTCATTCGCAGCGCGTTCTGTGCGTTTGAAACCCTTCTCTCCTGTTACTTTTATAAATGAAATTCATGTCAAAAAGCGTTTTATTGCTAATGCAAGAACATCATCATCGGTATCAAACAGCTGGAAGTAAAAGAGTCTGCTGGAAGTAAATCAATGATTGAATTTGAAGCATAAAATTTTTGCGCATACCTGAAAGATTACGAGATGATCATTCATTAACCTTTTTTTAATTTGTCACCAAATCTTTTTCATCCTAAACAAGGTTAACTTTATCACAACACCGCTGTTAGATAAACACTTGTTATCATAAGTTTCTCAAATCGAATGAACACAATTTCACCAAACGCTTTAACCATCGATGTTGTTTTCATTGACATTTTGAAGCGACGCGAACAGATTTCAACTGAAAATGTTGTTGATTTTGCATTGCGATTATTGTTTTGCTTTCAACTGTCTCCGGCATTTGACAGCATTCAAAACAACATATTTTTCAACCACTTGAATATATGCAAATCAAAAACCATATTGGTTGAATCAAAAAGAAATTAGTTAAATCAACTATCGCAAAAATCAAAAACTGCGATATCGCAATTTTATGATCGAAGGGTTCTCCGTGCGGGTTTGTTGGACGAAAAAAATGGCATTCGGTTCAACGGTCTGTTTCAAAATCGGCAAACGAAGGTCCCGTGTTGGCCTCCCGTTGAACGATTGATTGGACTTTCATTGGACCAATGATCCAACGTATTGGACCAATAAAGGACCACCGTTGAACGTTTTTTATAAGAGGGAATTAATTTAATTTCGTTTTTTTTTCTTTTTGCTCGATTGGAGTGGAATAACTGTACATTGATTAGGCTATTTATTTCGGATTGTTAATTTTCACCATCAGTTTAATTTTTATTTCTACTAAGGTCTATATTGTCCGTAAAAGTACTATACACAGCATTTAAAATAAATACCTACTGTTAGAAAGCAAGCTTCGTGCCCCTTATTCGTGAACTTATTTGTTAGCGCAATAAATACGAAATTGGAAGATTTGTTTTCGAAAGCCTAATCCTTATTTATACACAAAATCGACTGAAATCATTTCTGCTTTGTCTCTCGCTCTCTCTTCGAACACGAACACTTACTCACTCGTGGCGCATCATCGGATCCTGTTGGCAGTAGCCGCCCCAGTTCACGTCCTACAGTTCCCGTCGCAATTTATCACTGACCACACCCAGTCCACGTAGTTCGGCAGTTTGGTGTAAATTCCGAACTTATTTTTCTTACCACAACCATCACCGAAGCTGGTGATGCCAAATATGGTCCACGGACTGTTCACCTTTGTGGTGTCCCGGCAGAGTAACGGTCCACCGGAGTCACCGGCGCACGTATCTATTCGGCCCCGTTTGTGGCCGGCACAGAACATGTTCTTCGTGATGGTGTAGTCATGGTAAACCGCCCGGCACTTGTCGTTGGTGATAATCGGCACCTCGGCCTCGTGCAGAACATCCGTGCCAGCATCGTCATTGTGGCGTTTCTTTCCCCATCCAATGATCGTACAGGTATGCCCGGTCGGAAGCGTTTGGTACCGTTCCGGTAGACAAGCGTAGCCTACGAAGTTCGATCGCTCGACGTCTCGCGGCAATCGCAGCAAAGCGACGTCGTTATCGACTGTCTTTTTATCGTACCGCGGATGTTTAATACTGGAATCGACACGGAACTCCATCTCCGTTCCGTCCGATTGCTGCAGGTTATGTTCTCCCAGTCGAACATAGAGCCGTTTCCTGACACAGTGGGCCGCAGTGAGAATCCATCGAGGAGCAACGAGGGTGCCACCGCAGAAAGCTTCCTGAAATGATGAAATACAGTTTCAAACCCCAGGTCGTTGTTAAGAAGTTGTGAGCAGACTTACTTTAAATCGGTTGAGAATTGCCACTTGCCAAGGCCACTGACCCCGACGGGATGCTTTTCCGCCGATAATTCGTAGCATATTGTACAAGTATTTTTTCGGTTTATTCCGAGTAATCGAAATGCCGCACGTCATCTCCTGGGGCATGTACTCGGGTTGCAGGAGTCCTCTCCGGCTGCCGAAGGACTGCTGGGAAATGGAATTGTCTTGAACGTCACTTCGACTACGAGCTGATTGGTGATGTGGAATCAAGAGCTGATTTCTGGGAAGCTTAGTCGGTTTCGTAGTTGTAGTTGCTACGGTTGTAGCTGGAGGACTTTTTGTTGGATTTTGATACAACTGATTACCGATCCATTCCTCGCAGAAACTTCCTTCCGTATAGCAGTAAGCAACCTCCCGGATCACGTCGTTGCCACAAACGGACGGCACTTTGCATCGTCTGAAGAAAAAAAAACCCGATGAGTTCAACTAAGTCTAATCGAAATGTAGCTGAAACTTACTTGTATCGCCGCGTGGTACATTTCGCCGTACACTTGGACCATCGGCTCCATTTGGAATACGGATTGTCGACCTTTCTTGGCATTTCAAACACTGCTTTCTCTCGTGCTTTCTTCTGCGTGACGACGCCTAGTTTCAACAAACTTTTGCCAGGATACTTTTTACCATCGGTCCCGACTTCTGCTGTACTGTTGCTGAAATCCTCTTCCGATGAGTCCGAATCATCATCTTCTCCGTAGTCATCCAGGAAGTTGCTAACATCTCGCTTCGTATGGTGAGAATCTTTTCCCTCCGTAGTTGTTTCTACGGATGGAAATGATTCCATCAACCGATTGAACTCCGCCTCGGATGATGTTTGATTCCCACTAGTCGACTCTTCGTCATCGACTGCTTCCTGTAGACGTTCACTGATTGGATGAAAACCATCGGAGTCGAACATTTCTTCTCTTCTATTGGTGAACCCTGTACCGTCTCGGTAAAGATTATCGTAGTTATCTTCGAAGTACTCCGTTAACCTCGAAGGTTTCCTCTTAACTACAGCCGTATATGGCCTTCGGCGGAAACTTTGTGCTGTGCTGAACTGTTGATCGTAGTGCGGACTAGGGCTGAAGATTTTCCGATCGTCGAAATCTTCGAGAACGATGTCGACCGGTTTATGTTTCGGCTGAACTCGTTGTTCGGAGAATCGATCGAAATCTTCCTCTCGTTCTGCTTGCTGCGGCTGATGGTTATCCAGTGATCCGATTTCCTTCCGCCGTTGGTAGATTATGGTTGGACGTTTCCATTTTCGTTTGGACTTTTTCTTTATGATTACGTACTCCGTATCATCGTCGTCGTAGTCATCGTAGTAATCTTCGTCTTCGTAGTCATCGGCAACGATAATACGCTTCTTTTTCTTAGGTTTATACGAATCCTCTCCCACCACGGAATATTTGCTCAAGGGGATATGTTCGTACCTGCTGTAGGCTGTGGGAATCGACAGCGGAGAACATCTGTAACAAATGTTGATCGGATTATGGCACATTTGACAACGGTAATTGAACTAACGACAGGCTCTCTACTTACAATCTTCGGTGACACTTGCGTTCCTCCACGTGAATATGAAGACCACATTTGGATCGGGCTATGCAAAAGCGTTCACGGCGCTGTTTACAATATACATCGCATCGGGTCCATTCCGTGTATGCCGTGTAGTATTTGGGATGTAACGTTGGGTACTTAACTTGAATTCTAGGTTTTGGGCCGCCGCCGTGTCGTACGGGGTATTTGTAGATGATTTTGCGTTTCTTCTGATAGCTTCGGTCTACCCTATCATCCACGGGTAGATCGGAGAAATTGTCCGGCCTGGGTGGTACCAGGAATGATGGGGGTTGCATTGCATTCATCGGTCCTCGATGGTGCGGAGGCAGCGCTGGTACCGACATGAGATTTCCTAATGTTTGTACTCCGGCCACCGACGACCGGGGAAGGTGGTATGCCTGTGAAATGAATAAAAGTGCTGAATTTAGTATTGACGATGCTTTTCTTATTATAATTAGAAATATTATCGAGTAAAATGATTATTCTGTTCAACAACCTTCGAGTATAATCATTGACAAATAGATAAAAAGTGGGTGGGTAATATCAGAGACATAACTGAATGACGTGAATACGAATAAAACTAACATATTTCGGCACACTTCTGAATATCTGAAATCGTTCCCATGAATCGATAGATTGTGTGAATTGTGCAAGATTTCATTTTTTACTTCACCTTTACTAAAGTGCGACGAATTAACGTCACTTTTTTCTAACACACAAATTAATGAGACAGGACAAACGAGAGTAAATCTTTGTTCGCCTTCAGACGTACACACGGTACTAATTACAATAATTTGAATGGAAGAAAATATCAAAAAGTTCTTTAACCCATTATGTCCTAGCGTATGATAAATCATACGCAAAACTTCCTATATGTTAATACGTGTTTACTTTAGAAGTGTAATACCTAACAGCTTAACTGGAGTACTAGTTGATAATTTACACTTCTAATTTCTTTGTATAATAAAATTGTTCTCAAGTGTCAACGGTTTATTTGTATTATAACCTTGCAAAGTTCACACAAATGACCAAAGAAAAGTAAGCAACATATTCGTGTGAATTTTATGTTCAAAACCATAGGTAATACTTTCATCTTTCGACAAACCATTGCAAAAGGTTCAAATTAGTCATTTCTGTAGGGAAATTCCAGAAATATAAGTTAAACAATAAAAAATTGTTGTTAACATTTGAACGTATGAAATCTCGGGTAATTTTTCAAAAGGGCGTATAAGCAAGTGACAGTTTCTCTTTAATCACTCTCTCTTTCGTTTATTGTGATGTGATTAAAAAGATTTACTTTGATATCACTATTTTGTTTGAAAGTCGAAAGTTTCTGGTATCATTTCATGCAAAGAGTTGAGTGATAAACGCGGAAACCGCTTGGTAATTAATAGAAGAGAAAGTAAACAAAGAGAAACTGTCACTTGCTTATACGCCCTTTTGAAAAATTACCCGAGATTTATCATACGGAGGGATAATACAGCAGTATTTTTTCCAAAGCATTTCGTTAGCCGATAAACTCGAGCATCAGAATTTTCCAATTAATAGAAGTCTTTCGAAAACCTCTTGCAATCAGCAAATTAAATCCAGTTTGTTTTATCTTCGAAATGTGAAATATTCAAAACATAGCTGCAAAAAATAGTGATAAGAATAGGGACCTTTTAGGATTTGACGAACACGTGAATATGAACTAAAACGCTAACTTAAAAAAGGAAGTATGAATACTTCCAGAACTTATTAACCACTGGAAAACTACTAAATGAGCTTACGATACTCCCAACAAATCATTCAAATATCTGCAATACCATACAAATACAAATAAGTAATCCATTTTGTTTCATATAATTGAAAATTTTACCATAAATTGCTGATCATATTTCCGATAGCATGGAGAAAAAAAAAAGTTATTGGGTTAAGTACTACGAGCAGGATTACGTTTTGGGAAGGACCCTCCGATAAAAAAATAATGTTACTGAAGATTACTTATGTACTTAATTCCCGGTGTTCCTTTTACCGACGTTTTTAACAAACATTTTAAACTTTTCCACTGGAACTGTCATTATAGAGTATTCAAATAAAATTTGTGACTGTGCCCGAAAGAACGTAATATAATAACATTTCTTTACGTTTACTGTCATGTTATTTCTGTATCACATGTCTAAAACCTTCTAAATATTTATAAATCACAACAATCCACAAAACTTGTGATGATGCCATATATTCTGAGATGATCTACATTCCTACTTTAAATGACGACAATTCACTGCATAAAGTAGCGCACCGATTCCTGGAGAACTTATGTAACGCTTCGTAACACCTATAACTTACAAAAAGTAACTCATGTAACGCTTCGCAACGTCTATAACATACGAAAAAGTAACGCATGTAATGCTTCGTAACGTCTGTAACTTACTAAAATGTAACGTATGTAACGCTTTGTAACGTCTATAACCTATAAAAAAGTAACTCATGTAACGCTTCGTAACACCTATAACTTACAAAAAAATAACTCATGTTACGCTTTGTAACGTCCATAAGATACAAAAAAGTAACGCATGTAATGCTTCGTAACGTCTGTAACTTACTAAAATGTAACGTATGTAACGCTTTGTAACGTCTATAACTTATAAAAAAGTAACTCATGTAACGCTTCGCAACGTCTATAACTTACAAAAAAGTAACTCATGTTACGCTTCGTAACGTCTATAAGATACAAAAAAGTAACGCATGTAATGCTTCGTAACGTCTGTAACTTACTTAAATGTAACGCATGTAACGCTTTGTAACGTCTATAATTCACAAAAAAGTAACCCATATAACTCTGCGTAATTCCTAAAACTTACACAAAAGTAACGTATGTAACGCTTTGTAACGTCTATAACTTACAAGAAAAGTAACGCATGTAGCGCTTTGTAACGCCTATAATAAAAAAAAATAACACAAGTCGCGCTTTGTAACGTTTATAACTTACTAAAAAGTAACGCAAGTCGCGCTTCGTAACGTTTATGGCTTACTAAAAAGTAACGCATGTAACGTTTTGTAATACCTTTAACTTACAATAAAGTACACATGTAACGCTTCCTAACGCCTAAAACTTTAAAAAAGTAACGCTTGTAACGCTTCGTAACACCTCCCGCATACGCATGGCTGCCAGATGGCTGACTAAACGCTGCCAGCTGGAAAAATAGGGCTGGCAGACATTCTGGTGACTGACTGCCTCACCGCTGCCAGATATACAACTCAAACGATACAACCGTATCCACCAGGATTTTTCCACATTGAAATCTTTGACATTTTCAGCGAAGGTGAGAAGATGAAAACGCTCGGCTAACTTAGATACCGGCGACTTTGTTTTGTCAAATTGGATTTGACAACCGTCACTGAATCAATTTTGGTAGCCGTCTGGTGGCCATGGCTGCCCAGGTAGCCAAAACGCTATGCGGGCTATAACTTACAAAGGAGCGACGTATATAACACATCGTAACACCTATAACTTTCATAAAAGTAACGCGTCGTAACTCGTTTACTGCGAGAATGTAACCAACATTCATTATTTCCACAAAATAACTCAAGATTTGTAACTCTCAAGTTAGGAAAATTATCGAATGCAACGCTTCCTAGCTTCTTTAACTTAACGTAACCTATCTCACGATTATATCGAGTGAAATGCTTCGATGCCGTTCCCGAAACCGGCCTGGGTTCGATTCCCAACCCCGCACATAGGGTAAATAAAAGTTTTTCTAACCCGAAGAAAAATGGCGAATGACCATAAGGTTAAAACCTCTGTAATCGAAACAAAAATAAAATTTCCATAGTACCTTTACTCAGGCGTTGAATCGGATAGGCCTCGAAAACTAAGGTACTTCCGAAAATTTGTGCTGGGAGCCGGTACAGTCGAAGCAGACCCTGTCAGCTTGGAGTGAAATCAATCTTCAGCTCAGTAACGCCATCGCACGGCATCACATTCAACATATCATTTCAATTGTATGTGTGCGCAGTGCTGGTATTTTGACATTTCTCTACCCTATTTCTATGTACTAGATTCGATGCGGACTCACCTGAGGGCGCCATTCTCGCAAAAAATGATGTTGCAAATGTTTTGTTCGGGGAATGTGAGAGCTGAATATCTTGATAATATGATGTCTCTGGTCGAAGTCAGTTCGTATGGACAGCAACTAATATAACCTACAAATTGAAACAGTTTTGAGCCGAATTTAGAAGAAGTTATCCCTTTTTGGCAACGTTTGTAATTTTAAACCCATTTTACCCCTCTAGTACCATACTTTTTATGTGCAATTGGACGGAAGTCTCATTAGATCGATCTTTATTTGCAAAGCTATAGGTTTTCGTGTGAAAATTCGAAGAACATCGAACACACCAATCAATCAATCTGTTCGTCAAAATTTTTGTTTGTCTTGTATTAGATGGAATTTTATCAATACCCACTGAGCAAACGATTATATTTTATTGGTCACGGCGTACTGCACGAAATAATCGTGCAGTTTGCAGGAACGATTTGTTGTTGTTTTTACTGCTACCAGAGTAGTGTAGAAATTGGGTGTTATCTTTATATAGAAGGAAAATTTGTTGTTATTCTACATGAAGGAGAAGTATTCTACAGGTAGGTAGTGTTCATTAAAAAAAGTAAATAAAAACTTCCAAAATTCTCCAGTGAAACTAGTCCAACGAGCCTCCAACTTCTCATATTGAAAATGGCTCAACAATGGACCTCTGTCTGCCAGATTTGATGAACGAAAAAATGGCGCTCGGTACAATGGTCTGTTTCAAAATCAGCAATCGAAGGTCCCGTGTTGGCCTCCAGTTGAACTATTATTTTGGACGTGGATTGGACCAACGATAAAACGAATTGGGCCAACGAAAGACCACCGTTGAACATTTTATTCTAAGAGGGTTGCTGAGTGGGAGTTGTTCTTTATTGTATTCGATGAAATTATATCAATAGTCCAAATGATTTCGTTATTTAACTTTCTCTTCTTCAAATTTGTGTTCAAGTTTTACTTGCATGCAGTTATTTTTATAGCGTTAAATTTTTCTATGCAAATGTGTAACGTAACGATTCGTTGTCGCTCTTGAGTTTTTTTTTTTTTTTTTTCAAATAAAATTTTTATTAGGCTCATTTGCTTTAGCTTAACGTGGCCGATTGTCTTGTTGTTAGGGGGAGAGAAAGGGATGCCGTATTACGGGGCGGCATACTCCCCAGTTAGTAAGGGGACATAGGGAGGGTGGGACCTACACAGTATTGAATTGAAATTTGAATACATCATTGGTTTGTGGCATACATCTTTTAGACACATTTTGCGTTCGATGAATCTTCATGTTTTTCAGCTTGTAGCAATGAAGAGATTATTCTGGATTGGGATGCTTCGTTGGTGTGTTCTGACGTTGATGTGACGTTTTTGGGTAGCTTCCAGCAACTCAGTCAGTTCAAGGCAGGTGCATGCTCCGAAGCATCGTTTACACAGGCCATACTTCCAGCAACGTAAAGAAGAGTGCGGTAGAGCTGTAGACGAGAAAGAGATAGGGAGAGCACTAAATTTGAGCATTGATAGTTTTCAAGAAGATATAGATGAGAGTCATATAAGGAAGATTTCGAGTTGCCAAGACGTCGCGGACTGGTACGAAGGGTGGTATACCTCGGGCCCGAAGGGAACCTATGAGTTGGGACCTGGCATCACAATACTCGACACATGTCCAAACAACATGTTCGATGTCATGATAACCCTCACCGCAAACGCAGACACCACTCTCAGCGAGCCCCACACGACGGAGATGCGCGCTGAACATATAATGATTAGACATGAGCCTTGACATTACACGAATAAAGTCTCGGCTCACGTCTAACCCCCGGAACCAAGCTTTCGTCGATACCTGTGGGACTATTGAGTGTAACCATCGTCCCAGAGTTCCACTATTCCATGTATTCTGCCAGCTGGCTAGAGTTTTCTGACGACAGCAACTGAAAAATTCATTGAAGCAGATTGGTCTTTCATAGATATCACCTTCTAGTGCGCCCACCTTGGCTAACGAGTCCGCCCTCTCATTGCCCCGTATGGAACAATGTGAGGGGACCCAAACCAAGGTAATCTGGTATGATTTTGCAGATAAAGCACTCAATTGTTCCCGTATTTTCCCCAGGAAATACGGTGAGTGCTTTCCAGGCTTCACTGAACGGAGAGCCTCAATGGAACTGAGACTGTCCGATACAATGAAGTAGTGATCTGTGGGCAGAGTGTCAATGATCTCAAGGGTATACTGAATTGCAGCTAGTTCTGCGACGTAAACTGAAGCTGGATCACTGAGTTTATAGGAAGCGGTGAAATTTACATTGAATATACCGAAGCCAGTGGACCCGTCTAGATATGATCCGTCAGTGTAAAACATTTTATTACAGTCGACTTCTTTAAATTTATTATTAAAAATTTTTGGGATCTCTTGAGGGCGTACAGGATCCGGGATTCCACGAATTTCCTCTTTCATGGATGTGTCGAAAAACACAGTAGAATTAGAAGTATCCACAAAATGAACACGATTGGGAACAAACGAAGAAGGATTTATATTCTGAGCCATGTAGTCAAAATACAAGGACATAAAACGGGTTTGTGAATTAAGCTCGACGAGCTTTTCAAAGTTTTCTATCACCATCGGATTCAAAATGTCGCATCGGATTAGCAGTCGATATGAGAGATCCCAGAACCTGTTTTTCAACGGTAAGACGCCCGCCAGCACTTCAAGACTCATCGTATGGGTTGATTGCATGCAACCCAAGGCAATACGTAAACAACGATACTGAATTCTTTCCAGTTTAATGAAATGAATATTCGTAGCGGAGCGGAAACAGAAACATCCATATTCCATTACTGACAATATCGTCGTTTTGTACAACCTGATCAGATCTCCTGGGTGAGAGCCCCACCAAGTTCCGGTTATTGTACGAAGGAAATTGATTCTCTGTAGGCATTTTCGTTTCAAATACCTAATGTGACATCCCCAGGTACCTTTGGAATCGAACCAGACCCCGAGATATTTAAATGTGAAAACCTGAGCTATGGTTTCACCCCCTAGTTGAAGCTGTAATTGCGCAGGTTCTCGCTTCCTTGAAAATACAACCAGCTCAGTTTTCTCCGTAGAGAACTCGATACCCATTTGAAAAGCCCATGTCGACAAGTTGTCGAGGGTATCTTGCAATGGTCCTTGGAGATCGGCAGCTTTGGGTCCTATAATGGACACAACACTGTCGTCGGCAAGTTGTCTTAGCGTGCAAGATGTGTTGATACATTCATCAATGTTATTTACGTAAAAGTTGTATAAAAGGGGGCTTAAGCATGAGCCCTGAGGAAGACCCATGTAACTGAATCGCTTTGTCGTCAAATCACCATGCTCAAAATGCATGTGTTTCTCGGACAATAGATTATATAAAAAGTTGTTCAAAACTGGTGAAAGACCATGCTGATGCAACTTCTCAGATAGAACGTTAATGGAAACTGAATCGAATGCCCCCTTGATGTCGAGGAAAACTGATGCCATTTGTTCTTTACGAGCAAATGCCATTTGAATTTCTGTTGAGAGCAACGCTAGACAATCGTTCGTTCCTTTGCCCCTGCGGAACCCAAATTGTGTACCTGAAAGCAATCCATTTGTTTCGACCCAATTGTCTAGACGGAAGAGAATCATTTTCTCCAACAATTTCCGGATACAGGAAAGCATAGCAATCGGCCGATACGAATTGTGATCGGAGGCTGGTTTTCCAGGTTTTTGAATAGTAATAACTCTCACTTCTCTCCATTCGTGTGGGACAATATTACCCTCGAGGAACTTGTTGAATAAATTCAACAAGCGCCTTTTGGCAGAGTCGGGCAGATTTTTCAACAAGTTGAATTTAATTCTGTCTAACCCCGGGGCTCTATTGTTACACGACAAGAGCGCAAGCGAGAACTCTACCATCGAAAACGGTGTTTCGGTCGTATTCAATGTCGCGACGCGGGATATCTTCTGTTCCGGAACAGAATCAGGACATACTTTCTTAGCGAAATCAAATATCCAGCGGTTAGAATATTCCTCGCTTTCGTTCGCGTGATTTCGATTGCGCATGCGACGGGCCGTATTCCAAAGAGTGCTCATTGCTGTTTCTCTCGTTAATCCGTCAACAAACCTTCGCCAGTAACCGCGTTTCTTAGCTTTAATAAGACTTTTCATTTGAAATTCTAACGCCGCGTATTTCCGATAATTATCTGGAGTTCCGTTCTTTCTAAACGAGATGAAGGCTGAAGCTTTTTTCGTTTTCAGCTCTGAGCACTCTTTGTCCCACCATGGGTTGGGAGAACGCATACTAGTTTGCGCGCTAGGTACTCGTTTCGTCTGAGCTTGAATTGCGGTGTCAAGAATCAAGCCAGCCAAAATGTATACTCTTCCTCCGGAGGAAGCTCCTGTGATGTTTCTAGTTTCTCAGATATCGAGCTCGCGTAACGTTTCCAATCAATGTTTCGTGTGAAATCGTACGAAACATTGATTGTTTCCGATGGTCTTCCACGGTTGGTGATAGAAACTATGATCGGCAAGTGATCGCTACCGTGAGGATCACAGATTACCTTCCACTTGCAATCTAACTGTAGCGAAGTCGAGCAAAGGGATAAATCCAGCGCACTTGGTTGTGCTGGCGGTCTAGGGTTCCGTGTCATTTCTCCCGTGTTTAGAATTGTCAAATTGAAGTTGTCACACAGATCTTGGATTAACGAAGAACGATTATCATCATATAAGCAGCCCCATCCTGTACCATGCGAGTTAAAGTCCCCTAAAACCAGCCGCGGTGAAGGAAGAAGTTCTATGATGTCTGCAAGCCGACGATGCCCTATCGAGACTCTGGGAGGAATGTAGATAGAAGCTATACATAGATCTTTGCCTTTAATATTAATTTGGCAAGCAACAACTTCAATTCCCGGTGTCGAGGGGAGGTTAATACGATAAAATGAATAGCACTTTTTAATCCCTAAAAGTACCCCTCCATAAGAGTCTTCTCGGTCCAGGCGGATTATGTTAAAATTATGGAAGTCGAGGTTGATGTTAGAAGTAAGCCAAGTTTCACTCAAGGAGAATACATCGCAATTATGAGTATGTATTAAGTGTTTGAAAGAATCAAGTTTTGGGATGATACTTCTGCAATTCCACTGAAGCACGATGATCATATCTTCGATTCTCAGTGGTAAATTATCCATCAAAAGATACGATCGCTGCAAGGAGGGGCCATTGTTCAGTCAACTGTTTTAAAAATGTCCTTACTGTTGGCAGTAGAGCAGTTAGGAAGCTTTTCAGAGGATCAGTAATATTGAAGGCTGTTAATATCCAGTCCACTATATCAGAAAATTTCAATAATCCAGCGTTTGTTGGATTTTCTGGTTGTGCTTTGGGGTCATTCGGGTTTTTTGATGCCCCAGGAAGTGCTGGGTACTCCTTATCATCCCTAAGTTTTTTGAACCCAGGAGGTGTTTGCTTCGGTTTTGAGTCAGCACTTTTTGTTTCCGTTTGGTTCTTTTGTGACGAAGAGGACAGTCTGAGGCCTTTACGAGGAAGCTTGGGAGAAGCCAGATTTTGTCTTTTCCTGCTTCCTTCAACCTGTGTGTAGGAAGGTCCTTCGCCTGGGTCGTCAGAGGTATCCTCTTCAACTGGCAAGATTGCAAACGGGTTCTCAGGGGTCGATGGAGTGGTTCTTCTTAAGATTTCCGCATAAGAACGTTTGGAACGTTCTTTCACGGATCGCTTCAATTTCTCCGCACGCTGTATGTACGTAGGGCACACCGAAAGATCATGAGGATTCTCCCCGCAGTAGCAACACTTTTCCACTGCTCTTCTGCAGAGATCGTCCTCATGGGCCTCTCCGCATTTGCCGCATCGCAGTTTGTTGCAACAATAGGTTGCCGTATGACCTAACTGTTTGCAGCTTGTACAATGCATTACCCGCGGTACATACAGCCGAACAGGTAGACGAACTCCACTCACTACCAAATAATTTGGAAGTGCAGATCCGGCAAAAGTCACGCGAAATGAGTCCGATTGGTAAAATTTACCATCTATCGATTTGGAGTGCAATTGCTTGCACTCCAAAATTTTCACTGGATGAAGGTCGGGGTTTTTGAAACGGCCTACCCCGTCCTTCATCAGATCTTCGATTGTCAGACTTTCGTCACGGACCACACCGTCGATCTCCACCACATGAGACGGGACGTACACGCGGTACTCCTTCGTGAACAACTCGCTGGTAGCAATCGCGTTTGCTTGCTTCAGATCGGACACAACAACGCGTAACTTGTTTGGCGAAACCTTATCTATTGTTTTTATTGCCGAGTAATGTTTCTCCAGGTCCCGAGCAATATTTAAAACTCTGAGAGACTTTAATTTGGGCCGGAAGTATACCACCCACGGACCCCCCGAGCCATCGTCTTGGTAAACTTTTTGGCGGGCAGGCAATATCTTAGAGGGAGATGGAGGCATCGGAGAGGGAGATGGCATCGGAGAGGGAGATGGTATCGGAGGGGGAGATGGTATAGGAGGGGTAGATGGCATCTCGGAAGCAAACTCAGCCTCTAAATGTTCTTCGTTCATTCGTTCAGCTTCGCCCTCCTCCGAGACACCCCCACTGTCATCAATATTCATATTTAAAGTGCGGGAGTAAAGAAGTCTCCCGCACTTGAAATGAGAAAGAAAGAAATAAAATGAAAAGAAAATATATGAATAGTAAAAGTTGAAAGAAAAAGTTTGAGAAAATACTTAACAGTATGTCACGGTAAGCTGTTAGGTGAGTTGCTCCTTCACTCCTTCGTTGTGCTTCAGCGTGACCTTGACTCAGGATTTGGCTGCTGCGATGCGGGTAGCAAACAATAGAAATAACTGCTGCCCGAGGATAGCACAATAGCGTCTACTGTTGATACCGATACAAAACCGGTGCACAGACAGAACTCACTTGCGGGGATGCTACTTTTTATCACTTTTATTTAATGCCTATACTACAGCCTCTGCTGTGATAGGCACCTTCGTCTTACCGATGTCGATTGTTAAAAAAACGCGTGTGCTCACTTCGAACATTCGGTTACGAATGAGCTCTTGAGTTCTACCCGGCCGCTGTCACCATCTTTATAAAACCAGAATATGAACTTCAAAATCATCTGATTGCAACGTAAATAAACAATCAGTAATGAAATCGTTCACTTCCGGTGAAACCCTCAACGATTGAACACGTTGTTTTGTGTTAGTGCGGTTAAAATTTGAGTATTTCGCGAGAAAGAAAAGATTTTCGTTTGAACGTGGAGTCGACGTTGTAACGCCGCGAGGTTTTCACTTGTAGTCCAGTGAAAAGAAAGTCCATTGGGCTATAAACGAAAATTAACTGGTAATATAGCCTACGTTGCTGTGCCATCAATCGGTGTCATCTCAAGTGAGGTGACGCCACCCAGAAGAAGAATAAGAAGGAGAAGAAGAAGAACCAATCAAATTCAGAAAAAAACAACTAACATTCTAGTTGTTTTGCTGGCTTTTGCGTGTGTTATTGAATATCGGTGATATAATATGAATGTTCACAAATCCAACAAGTCCTAATTATAAAAATACTTTACCTAAGTCCCTTCATGCACATATTTTATTTCATGCACATATTTGGGGCAATAAATTGAATATAAAACTACTTCACAGTTTCGAATTTTTCAATATAGTATTGAAGCAAAATTAATTTCAAAAAACAGTCTTATTTGTATAAAAAACAACTAAATTGGTGCAGTTTTACACGATGATGGTTTTAAATCAAGTTTTCGACTTCCTGTTGATTTACATGCCGTGTAAGTTTTTTTTTTCTTCCGTAGTTAAAACTTTGGGATCGGTATCAATTCGACGAAGTGACGATATTTAGTGAAAACATGAAATGACCTTCGGAAAACGAACGACTTGACTTGCAACATTCCACTGGGTGAGATGCTGACAGATTTGTTGACCATCGGCAATGGCCATACGAGCCGGCAGGGGTTTGACAAGAACTTGTTATTCCATTCTACTGGCCGTTATTCCATTCTACGACCAACGTTCCGGCGATCGAGGTGACTGTCATCAATATTTATAACTTCTTGTTCGAAGCACGACGTCGCTGGCCCGTGGGCGATCTGCTTCCAATAATGTAAACCTTCACTTTTCGAGCAATGATTGGATTAAACAACCGACACTAATTGACTTTTGCGTTTATGAATTGCTCTGTGCCACCGAAGCTTTCGAAAGTGAACTTACCAAAGTAAGGCAATGGTTTGTTTTAATTATGCACAAATCATATGGTAATCCTCCTGAAGTGATCGTTTCAAACCTACAAAACTCTAAAGTAGCAACAGCAACCACAAAGCGGTAATCCGATCGGATTATGACCGTCGCTACGATCATAGAAAGCGTTGAGCACTTCATTCGACTCGATCTGCTCACAGACCGACTGACTGCAGTTTGATCACTTCCTCAGCTGACGACTTTATTGACCGGACAGTGTCGACATACGGATGGAACCGGTCACAACACAACAGAGACTCACTGCGCACAAATAACGGATTTTTATCCACCCACAGCCAACTCCTAGCTAGGCAAATGCGGGGATGTCATTGATGCAAAGATGCGAAGATGCTGTACGAAGTAAAACACACTGGCCTTATTGGACAGCTCGACAGCCGGCATGTTCGATTCGTTGCAAGATCCGTCGTCGATTCAAGTGCAACGAGGAAGATGTAATCCGATCCTAGCATTGCGTCCATATTGGCATATCAGCAGCGTCCAGTAGCGTCCATTAAATTCATCTACGGATACATTAAAAGTGGTAGGTCTGAAACCAAACGATGCATCGAACATGGTAAAATGATCAAAATGGTAATGAAGCGTGATAAAAACCCATTCCTAAAACGCGTGTTGATCAGGTGTGGAAATTGATTTCAAGCATCATCGGACCTGAGGTTAATCGTGTCGTGTGTTGGTACTGAACCGGAGGCTATCGTCATTGTTGGCTGCTGCTCGGCAAAGGGTTTAACATAAGAGACTTAATTTTTATTCAACACCATCGAAAATATTATCATTTCAATGCGGGGAACGATCGAAACGAGGGTTCTATTGTACTGCGACAAAGATCTAACATCATGCACCCGATGTCTGGCCAGATCAGTTCAGCTTCGTCATTTTTCATTCACAAACGGGATACAGCATTAGGTGAGATGGGGAGATGAAAAAGAGCCACCAAGTGTTGACACAAGATGTCACGATAGACCCACGCAACCGGTCCTGAAATGAATGAAGCTTTTACGAGGTTCCATTCATGAACTGTTATGTTGAGCACGCGTTATTAACCTGCAGAGGTTATCTGTCTGAATATGAATGAAAGTTGTGCTTTCAGGTATGGCTGCAGTCGTTCCGTTGAGCCCACGCATATAAACTGGGAACCAAGTGCACCTACTATCTAAACAGGTCTAGACTAGGTGTAATTGCATCAATCGATTTATAGGAAGGGGTTTGTGTTGGAAATAAATAGGAATATATGTAATACAAATTACTTGAAGCGACGATTTAGACCATATTGCATTCTCTTTTGTACTATTTGTTATCATTTTCTTTATGCTAGGCTATACTATGGAAACCTTTTTTAAACCACCGAGTAGTTTTATCATGTCGTTTTCCTAAGCTTTCCTTTTTTCTGAGATTCTTCGAAAACAACCAACAACTAGTAGGGTGACAGAGGCCTTTTGACCACTTCTTATATTTTGGCCCACCTAACCAGCTTTATGTAATTAACCGATGTTAAGTAACCCATGTTGAAGCTAATCACATTACATTACCTATTGCGGAAGGGTTTTTCAAAGATATTACAACATTTGGTGGATATTTTTACAAAGTGGGCCAAAATACCTCTGTTACCCTACCGCCAACAAATTGGAGTAGTTTGAGCCCAGTTCTGAAGATTTCGTCCTTTTATACGGCGTCTCTCATATGATTGTTTGTGATGTTATACACTGATACCCTTGTAGTTCCAGAACCGGCAATCGGAACTGGACAAAACTCAAAAGTAGTTTATGGGAAATTGAGCATTTGATTGAGTATTGGCAGGCGAAAACCGGATTCGCCATCATGGAGTTCAATATGATTTTCAGTCTGGTGTCTGTTTGCATTTCTAGTATTTCTGGAACCATTATAACGTAAGTGAGTTTGTTTGATAATCAATTAAAATAGCTATTCTTAATCCACCTAGTGGTAAGATAATACCCTTCTCTTTCCTCGAAACAGTCTCATTAAAATATTTATTGCCTTTTTTACTAGAATATTTTCTTGGGCTCATTACGCACCAAATTATTCAGATGGATTCGAGTAGTTCACAAAAGCATGCGTTTATGCTACATATTCGGACGCCATGTCGACTGCGTCACTTGAACCATCATATCTCTGGAACCAGAAGTACACGGAACGACCGAAATTAGCTCTGCGCCTAATTCGTATTACTGTTTTTGAATTAGTTAATTTTAACAACAAAATTTCCAAAATAACTATAAAATTAGTTAAAATAGAGAATTTACTTTGCTGAAAAAAACTATTTTTAGAGAATGTGTTTAGTTGGCGAATATTCTGGACACAAACCAGTAATATTTCAATCCAGTACGAAATTCTCATTGACAACAAATTTTGTTATTAAAATCAGAAAATTTGTTTCTATTTTTCTATCTCCATCTTTACTGAAGGACAGGACAAAGAAAACAAAAATGAAATTGGTTTTATTAACAAGTTTATTAGCTAAAAACTCATGAGAAGTGTCAAAGCAAAACAATCCATTAAAAAGCTAAAAGCGTTTTACCTTTTTTTATATATATAAAAAATAGGTATAGAATTCGCTCAAACTTTCGAAAATTTTTCCGAGGCCCGGAGGGCCGCATGACATATACCAATCGATTCAGCTCGACGAACTGAGCAAATGTCTGTGTGTGTGTGTGTATGTGTGTGTGTCTGTATGTGTGTTGTCAACTAAGAGGTCGAGATCTCAGAGATGGCTGGACCGATTTTGATCAAACTAGTCGCAAATGAAAGGTCTCCCCGTCACCCAAAACGCTATTGAATGGTTTTGAGATCGGATGTTTACTTTTTGATTTATTCGAAGTTTTATGTCAAAATTTTCAGTTTTTTGACAGTATCTGTCACAATTGACCTTGAAAACAGAATATGTTTTCAGACTTAGATTCCGCACGATAATACCTATTCAACAAGCCATAGATTGTTAAAATCCATCCATTTTTAACGGAGATATCGAAATTTTTGTGTAAACGACTTTTCCCCTTATTCCAGCAGTAGGAATTTTGAGCGCTGTATGACAAAGCAATGCTTGGGAGCAACGGAAAACACGATTTTTTATTCTGTTACATACAATTGTTTCTAAGTACCAAAAAGACTGTGTGCAGCATCCTTTTTCATGACAATTTGCCTCGGACCGATTTTAGCACGGCTCGTTTTTGGCAACATAATCGTTCGAATATGACATATATAAACCAGATGTTGGCAGATTTTTTTTAAAAATTATATTGTTTTAAACTACTTACAGCAATAAATGCTGGAAGAACATAACATCCATATACCATTCGAATCAGTTCGTCGAGATCAGCAAATGCGTGTGTGACAAATAATTTCACTCAATTTTCTCTGAAAATTTCTTTTCTACAAATTCAGATTCATACGAAAATTCGTATGCTCCCAAACAAAGTTCCTGAATTATGTTTGGTTCCGACCTCTGGTTCCGGAACTACAGGATGATATATGAAACGAAATCAAAATTGTGTAACTCATTCTTCTCGTAGATGGCTGAACCGATCTAAGATTCAAATGAAATCTAAGAATCATCTAAGATGCAAATGAAAAGTTTCAAGATTCTTTAAAACATCTTGCTATTCAGTCAGATCCAACTTCCGGTTTCGGGGATACAGGGTGATTAATATAAAAATGTCTATTCCACATAAATTAATCAGGTTTATCGGGTTAGCAGATTTGGATAGTCGATAAAAAAAATTAACTTTTTTTAGTTTTAGTGGTATTCAGTTGTCGATTCAGAAGGCACCTAAAAATTTAATTCGTGCTATGATTTCTCAAAGATGTCTTCACTGATTTTCAAATATTTTGAAACAAATGTAAACTATACAGCTATTCAGGTGAATTTATCTGACTTCGACCATACCGATTTTAGAATTCCGGTTGCAGTATAAAATCGTTTCTCAAAGCTCAATCGTTTTCTTAAAAAAGCCTAATCAAATTTCAGAAACAAAAATTCAAATTGAATTAAACTTAGATACAAAATTAATTAGTTTTATACATACATACAAAAATTAATGAATTTTATCCAATTAAGCTTCAAAGTTGTACTCAAAACTGTAATTTATTCGTCATATGGCCATACGAATCGGTTTGGGTTATGCTGGTTCCTGAATACCGGCTCTGGAAGTACCTTAAATTACCGTAAACTCTAAAGTGGAACTTACATATCATGGCATGTTTAATCGATTATCACACTTCTAGATTTAAATTCGATTGTATTTGCAGTTTCGACATTACAGAGTAATGAGTGATTACAATCTCAAATTGTCGCTTAAAACGACGGTCATTAAAATAATGTGATGAAAACTTAAACACCGAAGAATATTCATGCAAAAAACACATGCGGATTGATAAAAAAGGTATCATCTCACTGCTAGGTGGATTAATTACGTTTTTTTTTGTTGAAACTGCTTGCAAATTGTTTAGATGTTTTTCGCATGTGTTACGATATATCCATATATAAATTTCTAAACTGATATGTAAAAATGACGTAAACTGTTAGTGGAAAGTGTATTTATTCAGAATTTGTGCGCATTTAAAGCGATTATGCGTAATAATGTTTTTACGGGGATCAGTGAAGTGAGTTTCGAATATTGCACTCTAATTGTATATGTCAAATGATGTTTTTTGTATCTTCCAACCTTCTGGGCTACGCTGTCCGGTGTACTACTTGTATTCGGTTTTTGTTTTCCGAGTGCTCAAAGTTTTCAGTGAGATAGTCAATTTCGCGAAGTCGAATGAAGAAAACAGCAACTGAGAAGAAAAATTTTCAAAAAGAAGTTTATGTTTCGCTTATGTCTTTTTCTCCAATACAACATCGTATTTATACCTGCCAATATAGAAAAGATAATCGTGACTGAATTTTTTTTCGGTAGTCGTGTGCCATCTAGTGGCTAGTAGTCATTACGGTGTTAACGTTTTTTCGGTGACAGAGCGCCATATAGCTGCAAATGGCAGAAACCAATTCAACCATTTATGTTGGTTGAAAATAACGTTTTATTTCTCTAATTCAACTAAAAAATTAGTTGAATGGATATGAAGCGTGCCTTAGCTAAGAAATGACAGCACGTTTATTTGGTGAATTCAACTAAAAAAAATAGCCATTTCAACAAATATTTTAATATTATTAGGGGAATTAGAATTAAAAAATCTAAATTAGCAAAAGTAAGATTTTTTTAGTTGTCTCAAAAAATAACTAACTAAAATCAGAAAATCAACTAATTTTTTCGCCAAAATGCTAATTTCGGTCTTTCCGTGTAACAGAGATTTGATGTTCGAACTTAATCAATGGATTAATAGTAGCTTTAAAATGATCTTAATTTTATTAAAATCGATTCACTCGTTTCTGCGAAAATTGAGCTGTAATAAAACAACGGTTTTTGTCAGTTACGTCACTCTTAGGTTGATGTCAGAGTGAGCGCGGAACGCGGACCGAAGCGAAGCGATTCAATGCGATGTACTGTTTTCGCATCGCATTCACTTTGACAGGTTTGCTTTGACCAAATGCAGCTAGCTCATACGCGCGCCTACACGCATCGCGTGACGCTTTCACTCTGACAGCAACCTTACCATTATGTCTCCAGAACCAGAAGTGACGGCCATTTGATCTTCGAACCAGCGCCTACCAACAATTTAGATTGGAAGACCAGTCTTGAAGATTTCGTTCCTTTTTCGCATGGCTGATCGTAACATATAAAACGGATTGAATTCTTTAACTCTCATCATCCTGTAATTTGGCAAATGAAAGTTCAGACAAAAGCAATATAATAACTGTCTTGATAATTTTCTCCGTTGCTTCGTTCACTGGAGATCTGGGACTAAACAGGCCTCAGAAGTTACAGTTCTGTTTCAAAGAATTAGTTTCATTTTGACTTTGCCACTAATAAAAACACAATCTTAAAATTGACTGTCAAGCTGGAGCTCTGGAACCGAATGTGGTCGTTCCAAGTAAAATTCCTAGATTAGTTTAATTTCAATGGCAGGTTAAGAGTCTATAAGAAAAAAACATAGTCTGTTGAAACATAAAGGCCTTTGCTTTGCTTTGGCTTCTGAGAAAGAGCAAATTATGTGCACACGGAAAGACCGAAATTAGCATTTTGGCGAAAAAATTAGTTGATTTTCTGATTTTAGTTAGTTATTTTTTGAGACAACTAAAAAAATCTTACTTTTGCTAATTTAGATTTTTTAATTCTAATTTTCTTAATAATAATAAAATATTTGTTGAAATGGCTATTTTTTTAGTTGAATTCACCAATTAAACGTGCTGTCATTTCTTAGCTAAGGCACGCTTCATATCCATTCAACTAATTTTTTAGTTGAGTTAGAGAAATAAAACGTTGTTTTCAACCAACATAGATGGTTGAATTGGTTTCTGCAATTAGCAGCTATATGGCGCTCGTTAACACCATAACGACTACTAGCCACTAGATGGCACACTACTACCGAAAAAAATTTCAGTCGCGGTTATCTTTTCTATATTTGCAGGTATAAATACGATGTTGTATTGGAGAAAAAGACATAAGCGAAACATAAACTTCTTTTTGAAAATTTTACTTCTAAATCGCTGTTTTCTTCATTCGACTTCGCGAAATCGACTCTCTCACTGAAAACTTTGAGCACTCGGCAAACAAAAACCGAATACAAGTAGTACACCGGACGGCGTAGCCCGGAATGAGAAGATACAAAAAAAAACATCATTTGACGTGTACAATTAGAGTGCAACATTCGAAACTCACTTCACTGTTTCGCGTTAAAACATTATTACCCACAATCGCTTTAACTGCGCACAAATTCTGAATAAATACACTTTCCACTAACAGTTTACGTCATTTTTACATATCGGTTTAGAAAATTATATAGGGATATATCGTAACACATGCGAAAAACATCTAAACAATTTGCGAGCAGTTTCAACAAGACGGTCCCTTTTAGCTTTTTAATGGTTTGTTTTGCTTTGACACTGCTGTCCTTCAGTAATGACGGTGATAGATAAATAGAATCAAAGTTTCTGATTTTAATAACGAAATTAGTTGTCAATGAGAATTTCGTGTTGGATTGAAATATTGCTGGTTTGTGTCCAGAATATTCGCCAACTAAACACTTTCTCTAAAAATAAGAGTTTTTTTCAGCACAGTAAATTCTAAATTTTAACTAATTTTATAGTTATTTTGGAAATTTTGTTGTTAAAATCAACTAATTCAAAAACAGTAATACGAATTAGGCGCAGAGCTAATTTCGGTCGTTCCGTGCACTTATTTTTCGCATTCTAATCCGTTATTCTGGAACCGGGAGTCGGATCTGTAAACTCAATAGCGGGTTATGAGACAATAAGACCTTTCTTCTATTTGAATCTATGTATGTGAAAATCGATTTTGTGGATTCTGAGAAAATCGAGTGCACGTCTGCGTTACATACACATACACACATGAACACCCGCAGACATTTGCTCAATTCATCGAGTCGAATCGATTGAAGTATGAACTTATTATATTATGTAAAACACGATTGAGCATGATTAAATTAAAAATGAAATAATTCTAAGGTTCCCATAATAAATACAAAAATAAAGATGATGGTGGATGCACTAAAGTGTGGCAAATTACAAACTCATCTACTTTAAGCGCTTAGATTTTTTGCGAATGATAAAATTGACAATTAGATTCTTTCAGAACAATTGATTCTATGCTTTCCACAAATTTTTACATTTTAAAGTTTTTGAAAAATATCCTTCAAATGAAAATCGATTATGATGATTTTGAAGTTACTTAAAATATCAGTTTTGGATACGAACAACCTCAAGACATACACCTGGACAAATGAAACGATTTTATTTCATAATAATTTTCAAGAAAGAGAACGTACAAACTATTTCTTTTTATAAACAGCTATTCAAGAGAAGATTTTATAGATTTTCATCGAAAATGTGAATGTAAAATTGTGAATGAACCAATAAACTCAATAATAGTGTAATGTTAATGATCCTTCGTTAAAAAACGTCGATAATCTTCGGAAAGTGTCTGAAAATACTGTGGCAACAATACAAGGAAGAAAATATGTGAAACAGTCCGCACATGATTGTTAGTTTCATTGATTTTCACTTTTGCATATTATGAACCAATGCATAGGTAACCAGTGCAACTCACAACAGCTTCTTCAAATTGACACTGCAAATTGACGATTTGCATTGTATTGTATTGTTTTTGTTACACTTAGTCTAGATTTCTTCTATGAGATTCTTGGAAGCATGATTAGACCAAAATGTTTAGACACCGCATGTCTAAATTCGAATAAACAACCTTATTGTTCCATAACCCGCTATTGAGTATCCAGATCCCACTTCTGGTTCCGAAATTGCGACTAAAAAAGTTAAAACTAATTGAAAATTAGTGCACATGATTTACTATTTCTAAGAAGCCGCCGAACCAATTTTCACAAACATAAATTCAAACGAAAGGTCTTGTAGTATAACAGCTTACCAATGAATTTTATCTTACTCCGCCTTCCGGTACCGGATTTACAAGGCAATATGTGCAAATCTATGAGAAGATGGGCACTCAATTTTCTCGGAAAATCTTTAATCGATTTTTACAAACTAAGATGCAAAGACAGGTTTTGAAATTCGGTAAAATGTCCCCGAAAATTTGATCCAGATCCGACTTTCGGTTCCGGTATTACAGTGCGATAAGTGAAAAATTTTAGTGTTTTTTCAAAAGTAAAGGCGAAACGTGGTGCAAATTTTCATAAAATTTTCTGATAAATTCATCTAGTTGGCAGATCTTGTTAGTTAGAGGATATATAAATCTACTTTGGAATTACATATTAGTCCCCGGTTTCCACTTTCGAACGCACCGGTAATAGTGAAGAAAAGCTCTAAAAAAAAGAAACTCACTTCGATTTCTCAAATCATGATTCAAATTAAAGCTCTCAGTATGTCTGAGTATCAAAACTTTCAAACTGTCATGCAAAATGATGCTGAATCGGTACGCATTGGTACGTGCTAGTACGGAAGAAGAAAACGCCACCGCTCACAGCCAGCGATGCCAAATAGTTGTAGTGTCATTTTCGTAGATTGACGTTTTCCTCGGAAACTTCGGTGGAGTAAAGCAAGGAACGACCTTTTCTTCTGTTCGTCATGCAAACAGTTTTACTTAGAAAAATACAAATTTCCGTAATTGTTCTACGGATGCGTAAATCCGTAAAAAATCACCGAATCCGTAAATCTACATAGATTTCCGTAGATCTGACCTCGCTGCTCACAGCGTACTTTCTTCAATGTTGTATAGCGTGCAGGGTTGCCACATTTAAATCTATATTAATTTGACATAACTGTTTACAAATTGAAAAAGTTATGGTTATTTATACCCAAAGAAATTTATTGATTTTAATCAAGTTTGAAAAAAAATCTTGACACAATCTTCTAGTAATGTTTTTGAAAATATAAGTACTATGAGAAAGGCAAAATTACACCAGTAGGTGGATAAAAAAATGCTTTTTAGTCTTGTTAAGATGTAGAGCCGGTATCGAGAAAAAGATATTGAAAAACTGACATTCGATGCGCTGTTTGTTGTTTTTCTGTTGGATGTGTTTCCGTAGAGATAGGACTATAATTGAATGCTGTGGCGGCCAATTAAAGCGAAACATGCTTGGTTCTTCTAGTCAATTGGACTGTGTCTTCTTGTGATTTCATATGCAGGGTAGTTTAATTGGGAAAACAATCTCCCCTGTTAGGAGCTTGCTACGGGTTCGAGTTCTGTCTCTGAAGTAACATTGTCGTGGTTTTGTTTATTTGTTAAAATAATCCATCTGACAATTAAAAGTCTTAATAACACGTAGTACAACGAACAAACTCTTAAAAAGGATACACTTAATAATTTCTGTGAGAGCTTGTGCGTCGGTTCATCAAATTCAAAGAGATGCTTAACATTAGATAATGCACGTATACATGCTGTCATTGGTTCATGCTGTCCGAAAGTAGTACGATGAAATCTTGGTTGAAGTAGACTCGTCGAGCGTAGAGATCGCTGAGAAGCACGGAAGTCAAGAAGAGATAACAATTTTGGTGAATCAATATCGCCATTGATTACATTAGCCACAAGTAACGCTTGTTGCATCTTTCTTCGTCGCTCTGACGATTCCAGGCCAATCAGACGACAGCGGTCAGGGTACGGTGGTAGATCCAGAGGGTTTTGTCATGGGAGGTGCCGCAAAGCCACCCGGACGAATCTCTTCTGTACACGTTCTATTCGCAAGTTCCAAATGAGTTGGTACGGGCTCCAAACCAAACACGCATTTTCGAGTAATGGACGCACCAACGAACAATATAGCGCTTTTAGACAGTACGGGTCTTTGAAGTCTCGGTTTATTTTCGCTATGACGGCGAGCTGTCGTGTTGCTTTGGAAATCAAAGCTGATCGGTGTTGGTTAAAGGTAAACTTAGCATCCAGCAAAACGCCGAGGTCATTGACAACGTCGACTTTTCCAAGAGCTTGTCCATCGATTTGATAGTCGAATATTATGGGATTGGTTTTGCGATGAAATGTTATAACTTGACATTTCACGGTACTTATAATTAAAAAATTTCTTCTACACCAGCCAACGAAAATATTTAAAAGTTTCTGGAGACGAGCACAATCTTCAATAGACCGAACTGCCAGATACAGCTTCAGGTCATCAGCGTAAACCAGTCTGCATCCAACGCCAAGTAGTAAAGTAGCGTCGTTAAAGAACAGCACAAACAATAGTGGACCTAGATTACTACCCTGAGGAACACCAGATTTATTCGTGAAAGGAGAAGAAATACACGACCCAAGCTGTACACGTAGCACTCTGTCGCATAAATAAGAGCTCAGCCATTTAACAAACATTATCGAAGCGCCTAGTCGGGATAATTTTGTTACAAGTATTTCATGATCTATTCGATCAAACGCTGCTTTCAGACCAGTATAAATTGCATCAATTTGAGGTTTTTCTTCCATCCGAGTGATAAAAGTAGATGTAAAATCCAACAGGTTCGTGTTCACCGATCGTCCAGGCATAAAATCATGCTGATCAGAAGAGATGTACGTTTTAGATTTGGAAAGTACGACAGTGCTAACTACCAATTCAAAAAGCTTCGACGCTGCTGACAAACTGGTTATACCACGGTAGCTTCGTACATTTAGGCGATCGCCACTTTTGAATACTGGGAACACATAAGACTGTTTCCAGATTGTCGGAAATATGCCTTGCTCGAACGACTTATTGAATATCACACAAAGGATCAGTCAAGACGTGGACGCATCGACTATAAACTACTGCTGGAATACCATCAGGCCCAGTAGAGTAAGACTTTTTCAACCATTTTGCAGCGGTGACGATCATATCCGGAGTGATTGCAAATGTGTTTAAATCCACTAGACTAACAGGAACGTCCATTGCGGCGGTTTCAGCCTGCGAGGCAGAGGCGGTACTGTTAGCAAAAACGGATACGAAGAAACTAGCAAACAGTTCACAAGAATCAAATGTATGAGTGGATTCTACCCCATCAAAACGAACGTATGGAGGAATTGACGAGCATTTTCGTTTCGAGTTGACGAAGCTCCAGAATTTTTTAGGGTTCCGTCATTCTGCACTCGCATAACATAAGCTTTGTAAAAACCGGTATTCAGTAAACGATATTCATCGCTAGACTTTTTGAAGTTTTTCTTAGTTTCAGTAGAACTTTAACGACGGTGTTTACGCTGCCATGAATTCCGTTCACGTTTCAGAGTTCGAAGACGAGAATTTGATTTTTCAGTACATAGTTGAATTCGTATGTCATTTTTCAATCTGTTTTCCCCGTTAGATACTTAACAAGACTAACAACAAATCATTAGATGAATTTCGCAGTGAGTGTTATGAAAAATTGCCCCTCATTTCGCCATCAAATGTGAAAAATATTTTTGAAATTGCTTTTCACTTATCGCGCTGTAATACTGGAACCGAAAGTTGGATTCGGATTGAATTTTCGAGAACTTTTAAAGTATTTCAAGACCTTTCATTTGTTTCTCAAAAATCGGTTGAGGAATTTCCGAGAAAATTGAGTGTATATTTTCTCATAAATTTGCACATGAAACCTTGTAATTCCGGAACCGGAAGTCAGATAAAAATGAAAACTAATGGCAAGCTATTGGACCACAATACCTTTCATTTGAATCTAAGTTTTGTGAAAATCGGTTCAGCGATCTCTGAGAAAATCGAGTGACAGTATTTGTCACATAAAATGACAGTATTGACGTAAAAATTGAATTTTTTTTTCAAATGATTGTAGTCAATGAAAACAGACTAATCCAGCATAAGATGTTTTGTATGAGTTATTTCGACAAAATTAGTCAAGTTTTCGAAAAAAATATGGAAAAAATCTCAATCGACTTCTACACTTAAAAAAACTGTAATACGGCTGTCTCAGTCTTAGAATACAAACGAATGTTGTTTACTGTCCGACGTTTCGGCCTTTGGTGTAGGCCTTTTTTGATCACCACGAAGCTTCAGAATAGTCGTTAAATTATGATAAGTAGTTGTGACACTGTGCGTAATTTATGCAAACAAAATATTTTTTATGCAGTCAATAGTCAATAATTTTTATTTCAGTATTTATGTAAATGACCATTTGTTTTCGTAGTATCTTAAAGTATGTTCTAAAATTTATCAGACAATGTAGCATCAGACATCGATATTTTGACTATAAACGATAGAGTTTAATAAGGTTTTACATTGTATTATTTGTTCAACGCTTTATTTTTTTTGTCAATGTAACACAATAAAAAATTGTCCAGTTTTCCTTGATAAAGGCCTACACCAAAGATCGAAACGTCGGACAGTAAACAATATTCGTTTGTATTATTAGACTGAGACAGTCGTTCTCCAGTTTTCCACTTAAAAAAAACGATTTTAAAAATTCAATGTCGATTTGTAAAAAAAAAACATTTTTGATTTGATTCAAATTTTGTTACAAAATAGGTGATTATGTTCCCTACTTACAGTCAAAAATTTATGTTAGGCACATTCAGGAAAAAAATGTTATTTGAAAAAAAATCAACTGAATGATTATAACCATGGTCTAAAACCGATCGTTTCTTATAGTGCGTTAGATGGATTTGGACGTCTTTCACCAACAGCAGCAAAAAAAGACCTTATGCATGGTAGAAAGCATCATTTGGAGTGAATTTTGAAACTGAATTCTAGAACTGAATTTTTTCACTGAGTTCAGAAACTGGATCCTGGGCTCTGAACTCATTTTCAGGTTTAAAATTTAGTTTCAGAATTCATTTACAGAACCTGCATGCTGGAACTAAATTCGTAACTAGAATTCTGAAACTAGATTTTGGAATTGAATTTAGTTCCTTCAATTAGTTTCGGGATTCATAGAAATAAGTTCGGAACCTTGAGCTTGAGCGACCACCCCTGGTTGCTACTCCGTTACTGATCGGGATTAGCTGAAATTGTACAGGGAGTTTCTAGATGATCCGACCTGGGACTGGTAAATCATCCTTCAATTTACATCTTCTGGTAATCCCAGAATTCATTGATCAGTACCGGCGCCGGCCAGGCCCGAACGTAGATCGTCTAAGGAATGGGAAGGGATGTTAGTCCAACACTTGTTGTTACTAGAGGCCGTATATACTACTGCGCACTCCACAAGTGTCACGGGAGAAGGATATTTGTTAGTAAAAATTTCAGTATTGGTATTATTCGCGCGCGACTCAGTATGTTCCGGTTTCAAGATGCTCGGATGCACCACTAAATTCACTGACTTCCCGAGTGAACGTTCAACAATATGCTAAATTGAAGTCCCGGGAAGTTTGATTCACAGCTCTTATTCGAGGAAACTAAAGTAAAATTTGCAATACTATCGCGTAAAGAATAAAAACTTCCCTATTTTTTATAAATGATATTACGTGATACAAAATAAACGAGTGAATAGGATTTAGTGTAGTTGATTCATTGCATTGACATATTCAAAACAGTTGTTATAAAATCATTTTAAAAGATCAAATGAAGGTCAACAGATTTCACGCGCGCCTTGATTCTTTATTATTTCCGCTTTATTATTTTAATTATTTATTAAAATTATTAATTGGTTATATTGGTTCATCTGGGCAGCCGGCTACCGAGAAAAATATTAGCAGAAACCCAGTGGATCCATTCTTGGTTCATTTTCTTTCCGCCGGATTCCACACGGTATCTAGGCTGGTACTGTCCGGAGAGAGCTAATAGGTACTATCAATCTCCTAGTGGACCCTAACCCCTAGAAATAAGTTCGGAACCTTGATACTGAAAATGAGTTCAGTTCCATAATTCTAGAATTAAATTCATGAACTGAATGCTTGATCTGGATGCCGAACCTGAATTCTGAACCAGTCCCATGTTCCGAATTCAGTGCTTAAATTCAGTTCCAGTTCCTGAATGATGACCAAAAGTACTCAACAGTTGTGAACATCGGATTTCTTTTTAGAACCTTTCAAATATCCTCAAAGAACTATGCGAAGTTTCCCTCCACTGACTATGTAAATGTACAATACAAGCTATTGTATTGTTTGTTATATATTTTTCTCTCTCAATATCGTCAATAAGTCAAACTTCAGTATAGATGAACTGTTACAATTCTGGAAGCGAAGTAGTCAAAGTTGCAAAATTCACGCAATCAATCAACTTGTACGAATGAATATATGTATTCGGAAGTGTGAAAGAAAAATGTCAGTTTAATTCGTGTTCACGTCCTTCAGTTATGTCTGACATCACCCACCCGCTTTTTTTCGGTGTAATTTTATCGAAAACCAAGCCAATGAAAGTCATAAAGTCATCTCCAAATCCAGTGGAATTCAATTTGTTTTTTTTCGCAAATCGACTTAAAATTTTGAAAATCGATATTTTGCCTTTCTCTATAGGAAGGTATTAGAATTGCTGGACAAACCGACTTTCGAACGGAGCATTGGAGACCCATAGTGTTTTATACCATTCAAGTCAGTTCGACGAAATCGGAAAATGTCTGTGTGTGCGTGTGTGTGCGCTTTTCGAAGATATTTTTACCGCTCAATTTTCTCAGAGATGGCTGAACCGATTTTAACAAACTTAGGCTCGTTTGAAAGAGTTCCGGAGATAGGATGGTATAAATGACGTAACCGACAAAACGTGTTGTTTTTTTACCGCGCAAGTTTCTCCGAGATGGCTAAAACGATTATAGAAGCCTATACCCGTTTGATAGCTATTATTTGCCCATTGATCAAGTTCAAAGATCAAATGGCTGTGACTTTTGGTTCCAGAGATATGATTGTAGAAGTGACGTAACCGACAAAACGCGTTGTATTTTTACCGCGCAAGTTTCTCGGAGATGACCAAACAGATTAGGCCCGTTTGAAAGCAATTGTTAGGCCATTGTTCAAGTCAAAGATCAAATGGCTGTGACTTTTGGTTCCGGAGATATGATTGTATAAGTGACGTAACCGACAAAACGCGTTAATTTTTACCACTCTTATAATATAAGGGAGCCAATATTTCGGGATCACCTCTAATTTTGTAAAGCGCTAGTGCTCAAAAGTTTAAGCACCTCGAAGCAAGTTCTCATGCAAAATTTGAGCTAAATCGGACATGGGTAAGGGGTGCTGCCCGGCGGTTAAGGTTTGAATATTTTCGATCTTGAAAAAGCAATATTTTTTTATGCCAAAAGTCTTAAAATTGCATGGAACGGTGTCATCTCAAATTTTGTTGTTGAGGAAATCGATTTTCTGGAATCGAGTCCCAGAAAATTGATTTTTCGATTTTTTTTTCAAGGTGACACTAAATCTCGTCGTTTGACATCACTTTGACATCAAATTTTTTTTCGATTTCGGTCCACTTATGGTGATTTTTCAAGATCTATGAAAAATCCATTTTCTTAGATTAGCACCACTCTTCTCATACAAATAGTCAAGCACTTGGTTAAAAAAATAAAGCCTACTATGTGACATAAACACTGAAGCATGCATTTGTGAACTACTCGATTCAATCTGAATCAATTGGTGTCAAAATGAGCCCAAATTAGTGTCACAAGTTATTTAATAAAAAGATAAAAAATATTTTCATGAGACTTTTTTAAAGAAGGAGAAGGGCATTATCACACCACTAGGTGGATTAAGAAGAGTTTTTCAGTGTAGGAGTCGATTTTCAAAAGACAGTCTAGATCATTTTTAGAAAAACAAAGTATGCAAAGTGTTTTTTTTGTGACAAAGTTTTTATGTACAGCAATTTTCATTCAAATCTGAAACGGTGCTCCTAACTCTGATGGCGTTTTTCATTGAGAAACACTGGTGGCGTGGATTGCTCTGGTTTTGCACTTTCGAGCAGAAATGGCAATAAAACACGGTCAAAATATTGCATTTCTGCTCGAAAGTGCAAAATCAGAGCAATCCACGCCACCAGTGTTTTTCAATGAAAAACGGCATGAATATGATTTAGAGCGAAATTCGTCTTTTATACTAATTTCATAAAACAAATGAAAATGGCATGAATTTCATGTGTTTTACATGTAGTGATATTCTATATATTTCCCATATGATGTCACTGTGCCAATTCCTATCGAAGTAGAAAACCCACAAGCAATAAACTATGGTTGATCAGCAATGTCAACCGCCATATAGAGTTAATTAGATTTTAACGAAGATGAATATGGAAACCTGTTCCCTTGCCATATTTTTAAGGAGTGCGACCGAGTGTAGAAGTAATATATCAATTAGATTTGGTGTTCCATATCATTGGCTGTGTGAACCAAACACCGAACTTGACTGATTTATTATTGAACTCGCTAGAAATCCAGCGAACTAAGTACTGAAGTACTCCCTTCTGCACAATTTCTACCGGTTTGACCATTTATCAATTTCAAATCACTTCAGATTTATTAACTGATGTGCGTAAGCAAACGGCACGACTCCAACCGGTCTGCTAACTTACCACTAACGGAGTGTCGCTAATGGACCCGACGTCGCATTTGTTGTACTGTCAGATGGGTGTGCTGCACCAGAGTTGCATGTTTTGAGTAAATAAAACTTCACAAATTAGTTGACCGTGTAATGGATAGCAAGGGAGACACACACACCCACCGTTTGCGTTAGCGAGGCTCATTAAGTACAAAAAACTGTATTCATCTAGCAAACGTAGGTATGTGGATGTGGAAGTATGTATTGTTACGCCACCGACGGTATCATAAATTGACATGGGCGGTCATCCTTAGTGCCTTCTTCAAAAGCAGTTGCCGCTCAACGCGCAGGTTGGTAGGTTGTGTTGGAATATCCGGTGATTTGGCAGTTTTCGTGGCAGTTTTATACTGACAAAACTAATTATTCCATTCAAAGCGAGCACAATTCAAATCAATTGATCGATTTTCAGAGTTCGGTTTTGGAGCAATTATGTAAATAACAATAGTGAATTATTTTAATTGAAAGGAACATTTTCAACAAACATTAAACCAAAAAAAAGTCTCGTCTCCTATTTCCAATAATCTAAGTTATTCAATCGAAACGTTTAGTAATTTTCTTGTCCACTCTTCGGTTACATTCGGTTCGCACGTGTTAGATTTCCATCTGAACAGCTCATTACTTTTGAAAACTAGATCTGACACTTTATGACCATTTTCTCATTCCACCTACGTTCGTTCGCCGATGTAAGCCTGTTTATCTGTCTTGTAATCATTTCGCATACACAGTCTATGAAAATATGTACAGTACATGGTGATCGCCAGCGGCCCTTGCGAGAATTGCCACTACGGGAAAATTACACCAGGAAAGTAATTTCAATTTCCAAAACGAGCGAATCGTGATCCGTGCGATGTTTGACAAATAGCTTGGGCTGGTGCAAAACGGAAATAAAAGGAAGCACCTTTCCAACCTGCGATTTGTGATTATTTCCTTTTTTCATCTTGGGCGGTTCGATCACTTTCATTGCATTTCGTTGGTGCAACTTTTGAATTGAGTTTATTCAGGTCTCGCTGCTGCAACAATCAAGATCACATTCCATCATATTGGATCGAAATGTAAATTTCAACATTGTTGCCATGTCCAAGACCAATACTAATTACTTCGAGCACTCTCGGATACTCCGCAAGCTGTTATCTTAATAGGCCGTTCACGAAGGAAGTTCCTGGTCCGATGTGGAACCACTTTGACTGCACGAAGAATAGGTTACTGGGGTCAGCTTGCAGTCGCGTTGGTCGCCAGAAGTGATAATTGCATTTCCACAGTCAGGTAGACTCGTAACGAAGTCGTGACACGTTCGACTTGGCGGTTGGCGAATGTGAATTGATTTGCACAGGTATTCTGCTGTTGGTTTAATTTCTGGTTTTCCGCGGGTGTTATGTTCAGGAGTGTTACTCGGGGTGATAAATGTTTGTCGTTTTGATTTATTGAGATATTTGCAGTGACAAACGGGATTTTTAGTCTTGGCTTTTCAAATTGAATCAGGTTAAAATAATTGAAATTTTGAAGCAATAATTTTCACTGATTGTTGTTCATTAGACGACCTAATTATTTTAACTATTTGAAGTACAAATGAGAGCGTGCCGTTATTTTTCACGAAATTCGAAACTTTATTGACAAAAAAAGGTTTCAAATTAGATACTCAAAGTATTGTACATCGCAAGCCTCTACTATCATCTACCACCATCTTTCTGGCAATTCACGAATTCAAATATTCGATCCATTTTTAATCCATCCATCGTAATTGGAGAAGTGCTGGTCAACCAGGTCATGCTGCATCAACCTTAACAAATAGTAATCGGAAGAAGCAATGTCTGTGCTATATGGCGGGTTAGGTAGGACATCCCATTTTAGCATTTCTAAGTATGTTTTACCGGCTGTACAACATGTGGGCGAGCATTGTCATGTTGTAAAATTACTTTGTCGTGCCAATCGGTGTACTGTGGTTGTATTTCTTGCAATGTTCGACCCAAACGCATCAATTGTCGTTGGTGGAACTCTTCCTTTCACTCGGTTGCAACAGCAGTCACACCCAGCTGGTTCCAACATATGCAGAGAATAATCTTCAGGCCATGAATATTCTCAACCATCCTCGATGATGGTGCATGGACGGGAAACGTTCTCCATCCCGCATTTTATTATTTTGTCATTAGGATTGCCATTTCCTTGTTAGGGAGGATAAAAAAATCGTTTTTCTTGAAGAATACATTTTTTCAAACCATAACTTTTGAGTCCCTCGGCCCTTGCTAATTCCTGGATATGTAATCCATAAATCCATAGAAAAATTTTGAGAAAAATTCGCATGATTTTCCTAATAACTATAGGAAAATCATGCGAATTTTTCTCAAAATTTTTCTAAGCCTCAGAAAGTCGATTTTTCCAAAAAATTGTTTTTTCGAGATGACACTAAAACTCGACGCGTTATGAAATTCTTGGCACTCTTGGCATCAACAAAAAAAATTCGATTTTAGAAATCTCATGTACTCTGATCTCCTCCCCATCTGAAGATCCAAAATTTTCAAACCCTAACCGTTGGGCACCCCTTACCCATATCTGATCTAGCTCGAAAGGTGTATTGGGACTTTTTTCGAGGTGCTTAAACTTTTGAGCATTACCGCTTTACGAAATTAGAGGTGATTTGCACCCTTTTACATATTAGAGCCGTGGAAAACTCCTTGTTTTGTCGGTTATGTCACTTACATCATAATATCTCCGGAACCAAATGTCACAGCCATTTGATCTTTGAACTTCATCAATGGCCGTACAATAGCTTTCAAACGGGTCTAGGCTTGTTAAAATTGGCTCTGCCATTTCCGAGAAACTTGCACAGTAAAAAAGAACGCGTTTCGTCGGTTACGCCACTTATACCATCATATCTTCGGAACGAAAAGTCATAACCATTTGATCTTCGAACTTGATCATTAGCTCAACAGTAGCTTTCAAACGAGCCTAAGTTTGTTAAAACCGGTTCAACCATCTCTGAGAAAATTGAGTGGTAATAATATTTTCAAAAAGTGCACACACACATACATTTTCCGATTTCGTCGAGCTGATTCGAATGGTATATAAAACTATGGGTCACCAAGGCTCCGCTCGAAAGTCGGTTTTTCCAGCGATTCTAATACCCATCTATAGAGAAAGGCGAAAAATCACTTAAGCTTCTTCTTTATCGATTAAGAATCACCGTACTTTTCGTTTAAATCTCTCCACCAAATTTTGCACACTAGATTTGGTCAGATTCCTCACAGCAGAACGAAACTCGGACATGTTGATATGGTTGATGTCCTTGGGCACCACCTGAACACTGTTCTGAGTATACAATTCCAAGGTATTTTTTTCGTGATGGCAAAATGTTAAATGTGAAATAAACTGTTGTGTTGTTAGAGCAGAGGATACAGGCACTCTCACACGCACTCCCGCAAATAACTTTTCTTGTTGGTTATACTGATCGCCATAAAATATCGCTCTTCAAGCAATAGGTACTGATGGCCTACCAAACGATTATTTTTTCCATGATGCCCGGCTGTCGATGGCTTCCGGCTACCTATATTCATTTTCCGAACAGTTTAATTATGTTAGTGACAGTCGATTTGGCCATATTCAATAATTTCACCAACTTATCGTGCGATAAAATTGTATTTTTGTAATGTGCGAGCAAAATTTTTACGCACTGCTTCTCTTGCTTTGATGCCATTTTATCAAATGAAGACATGATTTCTATAGACAAATCTCGAGGTACGAGTAGAAGCTTAATTTACGACTAACACCAGAGATCTACAAGTGGTATGGGAGTGTAGTATAAATAAGAAGGTTTCATATTACTACCTCGAGAAATATCAAATGTGTTTACGAATTGGAAAAGGAATCTAGGAAAGGAAAACTGCTTTCTTTAACTACTGCGTAATATGTAACATTACGCTCGGTTTACTTTCAAGTACTAATATTTTGTTTGTAAACCTGTTTTTCAAGAATACGATTACTTCATTTCAGTGACGAAAGATTTCCATTTGATTTCCAGAGTAATTTATTTTTGAAAATATCAGTGTGGCTTCTAGCTGATATTTTATGTGAAGTGGCACCTATTGTAACTAAAACTATGCCAAATTTTGAGTTCACCCCGGTAACCAATAAGCACATACTAATGCCGCATTATGACAGCAAATAATCGCTAATTGGCATTTCAATCGCACTTGAGACTAAATTCAGGCCGACTTGGGCAAAATATCCGGCTATTGATATATAATGCTATTTTTATGGCTGGTGTGTATTCTGAAACCTGAATGATGATTGATTTACAACAGATGAGCTTTCAGATTGTAGATATAGAGCTATAAGCATTTTTGATGCTCATAAAAGGCTTTCTTAGTGCCATTATTAGTGCTTACTGGTTACCTGGACAGTGCTGCCAATTATATGTCACGTACACTATTGTATCAGAAAAATTCTAGTTTTTTTATTATTTATTCTCCAATAAAATTTGAACTTATTTTTTATGTGATTACATCTTACTTTGCCATGGTGCGTAATATACAGGGTCCGCCAGCTAAAATTTTTTTTTGAACTAGCGGTTATTTCGACATTGGTAACCTTAATGTCACTTATGATTTGACAGAAACTTAGGTTTATCCTTCCGCTGAACGAAAATGGTTGTGTATACGCTTGAGGAACGCGTGAAAATAGTGCAGTTTTACTTTGAAAATCATGGTAATGTTGCGGAATGTGTGCCAAAAAATCATCTTCTCGGATGAGGCACATTTTCATCTCGGCGGGTATGTAAACAAGCAAAATTGTCGCATCTGGAGGACGGAAAACCCGCACGTTATCATGAAGAAGCCGATGCATCCTCAGAGAGTGACGGTTTGGTGCGGATTTCGGTCTGGCGGCATCATTGGGCCATTTTTCTTCGAAAATGAAGCTTTAGCCGCCGCCACGGTCAATGGCGAGCGCTACCGCGCCATGATTAGCGATTGGTTCTTCCCGTTACTTGAAGAGGGAGACTTGGACACCATTTAGTTTTGAAAAAAATACATGGCGGACCATGAACAAAGAGAATGAAAACAATAGACGTGAGTTTAGACATTACACTTCGGTGTTATAGCAAAATTGTTTTGCAAATAGTAATAACTTTATACCTGCCTAGCGATTTATGTTGAGCTGTCAGGTCGCGCTAGTAGTTTAACAGCCAACTAGATGAATTTACCAGTACAAATTTTTCATCTCGTTTAGTCGTCACTTGTGAAAAGATACTCTTGAAATTGAATTTTTTTCACTTATCGCCACTTAATACTGGAACCGGAAGTCGGATTCGGATTGACATTTCGGGAATTTTTAAAAGTATCTCACCTTAAATCGTGAAATTATAAAAAAAATTTCGAGAAAATTTAGTGTGCATTTTCTCATAGATTGATTCCGGAATCGCAAATCTCATCGGGATAAAATTTAATAGCAACCTATGGCACCAGAAGGCCTTTTATTTGAATCTAAGTTTGTCAAAATCAGTTCATTCGGGTCTCGACTGTAAATTTGGTTTTCACGGCGATTGCATGGCCTTTCTATATGAGAAATGTAAAAATATTAAAGAGAAGTTTTTTGGAATTGAAGTTTCTTGGTTGATATTAAACTTTTGTTTCAGTGTATATTATTTAGAGTTCTCAATTGATTTCATACAAATTCTTCCTGAACACCATATTCGTTAAACTTATAGTTTCCGAGTTGCCACGATTTCAAGAAAGAGCATTAAAAAAAAACATCTATCCTTCTTTAGAAACAGTCTTGAGGCTCTCCATCTGTGCAAAAATAAAGGTTTTGTCATATTGAACGTATATTTCTTCATTCGAATCCTAGTATGTAATGGCTTACACTCAAACAAAAATCCACAAATTTTTATTTCAAATTATGAGGTTAAACTTGAACATAATGAAAACCGGATGAAATTTAAGTAATTTCTTCATTTTCGAACTTTTGATCGAACGCTCTTCATCAAGTTCCGGACAAGTGTTGCATCGCATTTTTTGGACGCTTGAGCCCAAATTTTTTTGAACTCCTGCATGGACAGGGTGGTTCGCACATCTAATCGGCGAGAGGTATCGTCGACAATATTTTTCTCAACGAAATTTGTACCTTTTTCCGCAAGTCAATTGAGAGTTTGGCATAGTGAGCCGACGCTAAATCCAGCCAAAACAGAAGAGGTATACTATGCTTCTTATATAAAGGCAGAAATCTCTTTTGGAGACACTCAGATCGATAGATTTCTGCATTTATAGTTCCGGTAGTGTACAAAAGGGTTGACTTCAAACCACAGGAACATATTGCTTGCCATACCAGTACCTTTCGACCGAATTTCTCCACTTGAATCGACCTGCCCGCATCGCTCACATCCTCCCCAACGACGACAGTAAAATATTGTGGAGCTGGAAGAGGTTTTGAGTCCTCCTCTACATAAGTCTCATCGTCCATCAAAACGCATGCATCCGGATAGTGCAAATGACGCGAATACAATTTCCGGGCCTTTGTTACTGTTCCCTTCTTCTGTTCTACACTTTGTTTCGAGATTTTCTGCTTCTTGTAGGTCTTCAGGTGATTTCGCCTCTTGATACGCTGGATAATTCCGACACTCGTTCCTGCTTTTTTAGCCAATCCAGTATTGACATTGATTTGTTCTTCATGATTAGAGATACCACTTTCTGGTCCAGTTTTGGGTTGGAAGATCCGGGTTTTCTACCTCTTCCTGGTAGCTCATCAAGAGAATAGTGTTTCCCAATCTTATTAATGATGGTTTTAACACTGGCATGATGAATTCCAAACCGCTTCGCCAATTTTCGCATAGTAATACACTTCTTACTTAGCCATGTGACCAGAACCTTAATTTTCACTTCCTTTTCAATACGCGACATTTTGAAAACGCAGAATTTCAACCGCACAAACAAGTAAACAAACGAAAGCTGACAGCCAAACGCACAGCACACTGTGATCTGCGCATAAAAAACCATCACAAATACATGCGTACAACACAAATGTATGAGTTTACGTGAATTGACCGAACGTCAAACAAGCTACGTGAATTTCTGGTGTGAAAATTTGGATTTAAAAAATGGCGAATAGTGAGTCCCCTAAGAGTAAATAGCTTGAAAATTCACGAAATTTTTTTAATTACAATTTTTTATTACAAAGCAAACATAAATTGTGATTTTTATTTATATTAATATTTCAGCTATGCCGGTTTTGTCAGCTTGATGTTTATTTTTTTATAGTAAGAATGTGATATGAACACTACATTACATTTTATCTTTAAAACACGTATTTCTCACTGGATTATGCATTAAACTGCTTCTAAATAACAGTCCATTAAAAGCTACGCAAAAAGTAGGGAGGAGTATTTATTCACATAACCTGTCATGGATCTATGAAGTGATTTTTTTGAGTAGATGACTTGCTAATCATATCTCTAAAATTAAAAACCGAAACACTGATCGTTACGTAAGAATGAAACGACAAATTGTGTTCGGTGGAGCAAAAAAAATGCAAAATATTGAGTTGCCTGGTGACATGCAAATGAGTTAAAAAAGTTCAAATTTATTCGTTGATGTTTAAAAATGACTTTTACGAAAGCAGCTCTGCGAGTTAGAGGGTAAAAGTCTGTAATCACGTAAAAAATAGTAGCTTAATATTTTATTAGAGGATGAATAATAGAATTTTTCGGATGCAATAGAGTACGCGACACATAAATTGGCAGCATTGAACTTATAATTTTTTACAGTTTTCGATTGAGGTGCCACACCGCCAAAAATATCAGCTGGTAGCTACAGCTCAATTATCAAATTATTTTGAGTGCATTATTTGCATGAACTAGTATTGTTATTTGTATGTACCACGAAGTTATTTACAATATTTAAAGTTCTTCTGGCAGAGTAACAATCAGAGCAGTGTAACATTAAAATGATTTTAAATTGATAAAGCAGAGAGTTTCAAATTTTCTGCGTGTACATTTTCTGAGTGTACAATTCTACACAACAGAAACAGCTGTTAATATATGATCACCTGAGCGCATACAAGATGTAACTGATTTAAGGGAAGCTTATCACTGAATTACGTCAATTTGGGTCATATAATATTGCCAAAATTGCTTCCCAGCGAAAATCTTCCGATCATAATAATCAATTCAAACGATTGGAATCAGCTAGGACAGGGCCTGACAATTGTTAATCCACTTCAAGAGCCAGTTTCGGACCAGCTCATGATTGATTGAAATTGACATAAGCAAGCACAAGTTGCTAAAATTAATATTACTGCAGGATGATAGAAAAAGTGTTGTCCGTATCGTCGATAACAATGGAGTTTTATATTGTATATTTAATTTTTAGGATCATCTTTTTAAAATTATGAATTTCAATAGGATTTAAATTTGTTTTTAAGTCCTGTCAATGTGGAAAGTATACGAGTACATTCAACAATCACTGGATGATACAAAGAGAAAGCCTGAAATCACGAAGTGTGATATGGACGAGAATATTGATTATATTGGTTGTACTTGAGAATAGCACCAAACCTTTGCATACTTCTGTTTGTTCTTTGGATATTTCTGTTTATTAGTAAACTGTGTTTTCAAATGATAAATAATCGCATGTTATAAAAAGAGAAACTTTTCAGAATGATTAATTATCTCGACTGGCAATAGTGATCGTGAGGAATGTATTATTTATAACGAAATATCCAGAATCAGTTAATTTTTGAAGTACGTTGAACGTTACAAAAATGAAAGTGAATTTTTTTAATTATATTCGTTCATTTATTTTATAAAATCACGAAACTCCAAACAGACTGCAACTGACCCAGTCTTAAACAATTGTTCCATCAAATTCAATGCAACCGATATCAACCGCTCCGTCCACTAGAGCAACCCGTATCTGCACGGTGATGTCGGCAATGTCCATCTGGATGTCGTCCTTGGAGAAGGTATAATCGAACGACTCCCCTTCCACCAACGGACAGGAATCGATTCCATTGGCGCAAGCATCGGCAATCTCCGGAGGCGTGGTAACGCCCAGATCTAACCCACCGGCATAGAACTTAATGGAAGCCTCGACGGTGCTGGTGGACAACGGGCTCACCAGGTTACGGCCAATGCCGACCAGCTTCTGACCACGGGTGATGGTACAGGGCAGTTCCGTGCAGCCTTCGATTTCAAAGGTTTCCGGTGTGGGTGCTTCATTTGGACCTGTACGGGAGGTAAATAAAATAGAACACGCTGGGTATTGAACACCATGTTATCTAAACTCTACTTACAGGAACGGAACGGAGTGTATGCAACCGTCAGTGTCGGAATGGCGACACTGGCGACGACGACAATGGTCAGAAGCTTGTGCATGTTGGCTGCCAAAGATTGTTTGAAACTAGTGCTGTGAGTAGCTAATCCCGGTATTTATACAGGTTAAGTTCGGAATCAGCTGATTCTTTCATTTATTGCCAATTGCTGATGAGATCTGCAATCCGGTTTATATTAAGGTTTTGAGTGATATCAATATAATTCACTGATACCTTTTCGTCTACGTTTGTAATTGATAAGATGACCATATGGCCATATGCAGTGAACTAGGAATCGGAAACGTTAATTTCGACTAGCACATCAGTAAGTATATTGCATTTCGGAGCATCAAATATAACGTTTATTACTCATGTAGAGTTGCAATCGTAGGTTTGCTAAAGGGTTTACGTTGAACTACCAAGTAGTACTAGGAGTTTAATTCGAACTGCTATGTACAGGCTAGTCGACGGCGTAACATAAAAAAAAATACTAGCCTTCATTGTTGTGCTACCAAGACAGCCAAATTTAAAAGAATATAAAATACTGAGTTTGCTTAATCCATCTTTCAATTTGAACAAATCAAATTACATTGCGTTCAGCTGCCTTGCTCCATCGACAAAACGGCAAACAGATGTGTTAAGGTGATTCGAAGTATTTTGTTTCAACACGAGTCGCTTTTAACACCCAAATCATTGAATTTGATTTAAGATAATAATACTAATGAATGCAGACCTTTTTTGAAAATTTATCGAAACAACATTTGCTGCTAATTTTAGAGACGTCGTAGCAATCAAGATCCTTTCTATTCTTTACACCAATAGTTTCTGCCAAATTCAACATCAGCCAAAAATTCCAGCACCATTCATCACTCCACCAAAGCCGAAAACCACTTGTTTAATCAACCCGCGCAACCGCAACCCGTAGCCAATCGAGTCAACCGTGGGAGTTTTGCCGGGCGGTGGCAGTGACTGCTGCAGGGCCTTCGACGCGTTTACGAAACGCACCGGAGATCAAATTGCTTGCTCACCCACCGACTACAGTTGTTAGCATAATGATGTGGTGTACCAACAGGCCTACAATATTTACTCGACTCGACGGTCAGGTTTGAGGGTTCCAAAAAGCAGCATCTCACCATCTGACTGCAATGGGTGGAGGCAATCAACGCACATCGTATTAATTGATCTAGTCATCGAACCAGGTGCTAATGGTTGCGTGTCTCACTTTTGGTACAGGTCTCTCTACGATCGAAGCAAAGTCCTCTGGCAAAAAATAACCGTACGTGCTATGATTCGGGTGGATGTCAAGTTTTGGACGGAGGAATCAGATAAACCTAATCAAACAGTCGCAGTATGAAAACGTGCCTTCCCGTCCGAACCAATGAATATGGTTGAGGTTCATTTCACGAAGGTCGATCTGGGTATCGTCTGAAGTGGGCGATGTGCGGGTGTTCTCGAAAGCTGACAATGAGTCAGGTTACCGAAGTCCCGTTTGAAGTTAAACGAACGTCCAAGTAAATAAGTAAGAACAGAAGCTAACTAATAATTAGAAAATCTAATAAACACGAGATTCGAGAACGATCCACAGTAGAAGTTCGGTATCTGAAAGAAAACAAAATTTAGCATTTAGGGGTTTGCACAAAGCACATATTTTGTTTCTATTTCTTCGCGGTTTCGTTTTAGGCTCATCAGTGCTTAAAGCAGTTCAAATTGAACTGCCATCTCGTGTCTAGTAGTTTAATTTCAACCGCTAAACAGTCGAAAAGTTTGCACTATTTATGCCGTCAAAGAATGTAAACGTTTATGGGCATTCTACGACGGCCAGTAATAAGCCGTCACTCGTTTACGCCCGAGACATCAGAAATAATATTGCACCTAATTTAGGGGTGGGTAGTGTCTAACACTTGAAAAATCATTTTTTTCTTTGTGTTTTCTTATAGTAAAACATTTCAAGAATATTCTGTGAAAATTTCAAGCCAAAGCGTAGCAAAACTCTGGAAGTTATTTTTGCATATCTCATACTGAGAAGAAGCTAGAGCTCGGTGCACAGGCCCACGAGTTCTGCTTCGATTGACTTGAAAATTTGACAAAACATTTCTGAAATGTTTAATTAAGACAAAATACAAATGAAAATATGATTTTTTGAAAATGTTAGACCCTACGTGCTCCCCAGAAAAATAAACTGTTTCCTTCGATTTTATAGACAATAAACTTTAAACGCATTTTTCTCGAAAGAAGGTTTTGAAAGTCCGTGTCCATCGTCATTCGCAAACTACCTCACTGTTTTGTTTCAAATTTTGCACACACTTTCTACATGTGAAATACCAGACTCCGACATTTTTATTTCGTTACTTTGATGAACTTTTACAGCTACAAAATGACGAATTTTCGAATTACAGCTACAAAATGGCGAAAATTCTTGGAAAATCGCATTTTTTACTTTAAACAATCATCAAAAATTAAAAAAAAAAACAAACAAAAACGTTGGGGTCTAGAAAATCGTCAACTTTAACTATGCTGCTTTGATTTGACTTCCTCACCGGCTTATTTTTCAATATTATTCCACGAAAAAATCACGGAATGTTGTTCGAATGATGTTTTGTATTATGCAAAACATTTGAATTTATTTTTTTAAACGATAGTTATAAAAAACTCGCAAAAATGATGTATTTTTTCATCCGTTAGACCCTACCCCCTCGTTAATTCCAGTTATACATACACACTTAAAAAAAAAACCTGTGATGCACATAAATGGAGCGTCGCAGTTCACCCAAATTTACGTCGAAGAACATTTAATATTGTGTCTAAGATTCCATGACATGAAATTCATTTAAATAAAAAAAAATTACTAATAGCAACCGCTGCAACTTGAACCGAGAGTACGTACGCAAGTACGTCTGTTAATTGACTGAGCCACAGAAGCATGCATCTGCTTGGCTGGTAAAATGTGCATTTAAATTCATACAGTCGTATCTGCTAGCAGAACGCAAGTTACAGTCGAAACCAATAAAATTCA